>NC_134355.1:448224732-448400213 GCF_048569485.1 Anomaloglossus baeobatrachus
GCATCTACCATTTTTTAAAGATTCACCAACCAGACTATGCTATTTTGAAGAATTTGCACACAAAATACTGGAACATGTAGCGCCCCTGAATCCATCGGAGAGCTACAAGGTACTGTATCCCCACCAGGATGCAGGGCCTACCCCCAGGTACTCAGAAGACCAGTGCCGGTAACAACAAAACTTCCAGTTAATCCCTGTTTTTCCCCAAAGACTGTTGACAGACTAGGGTTGGATCTAATGGATGGCCACCTTAGGGTTGATTCGATCCAGTCCACTAGACGATCAAGTGGGAGGTGTGGACAGTGGACAGTCAGTCAATTGTTGGTCGGTGACAGCAAGAGTAAGCAGAAGCACGGACAGGAGTGTGACAGTGACTAGAGGGCCCAGGCGTGTGGTTGTCGGTTGAGTACTCCCGGAACCATAGCACCGATGGGGTACAGAATCCTAGGTCAGGCAAACGCTCCAGGCAGACCTGATAACATCTGCACAGTGAGGGGACCATCAAGAACCTCACTGACCTTGAAGTTCGGGACACAGTAGGAACGGGAGAACCGGAGAACAAGATCAGAGGAACCGACCCCACAGGGTTCATGCTACCATCATACAGACTGTGAAAGAGAGACTACCAGGAGGGGACCCCCAGCCGCTCCAAGCCATGAGGACCCACCAACGTGAGAAAGGTGCAGGGGAAAGAAGCCACCAGGTCACTACAGCGGCACTGGGACTATGGGGACCAGCGGTCAAGACCAGCCTTCTGTTACGGGGGGCTGTCTGATAATAACTTAAAGGAGTATCAGACAGCCAGGGTCCACCGTGCAAAGACTCTGCTGCAGACTATGGCAGAGTGCAATACCTCTGTTAACTCACAGAAGGATATAATAAGTAAGTAAAGCAATTCCTCCCTTACTTGGAGGGTGTGTGGAATGATCTCTGTTAATAATCACAGAGACAAAGGCAATGTGTGTGAAATGGCACCTACCTAGGTCCGCTCTTCTAGTGGTGCAAAAGAGACGAACAGCAGCGTAAGCCGCACAAAGCTCCTACCTGCGTTCGCTCCACTAGTGTGCGAGGACACGAACCACTAGATATGGCACCTGCCTAGGTCCGCTCTTCTAGTGGTGCAAAAGAGACGAACAGCAGCGTAAGCCGCACAAAGCTCCTACCTCTGTTCGCTCCCCTAGTGTGCGAGGATACGAACAACTGCCAGACGCAGTATAAGGAACGTTACCCTAGCGGCAACGTCCACCTACGAGTCGAACCACAAGGCCCAGCCAAACCATGTGCCTCAGGCACCTGCCTATGTCTGCTCCCCTAAGAGGTAAGGATATGGACAGCAGCCGAAGCTGTAAGGTATAAGAACGCTACCCTGCCAGTAGCGCTCACCTAGCATAGACAGAGGAATGCCTAGAGGAACGCGCACAGAGCGTCTACTCTTATGCATGAACCAAGAGGACTGAGCGCCATGCGGCGTGTGTCAGGGTCTTATATAGACTCTGTGCCTCATCCAAGATGGAGGACACCAGAGCCAATCCGCTGCCAGAACGACAGGAGTGACGTCATGCTGGCCTATCACCGAGCAAGGCATCACAAGCACATAACCAGTGACCAATCGGCATAGAAGGTGTCAGAGACATGTGACCTCGTGTCAGCGATGATGTCACCCGCACATGTGCAATGGCTCCAAGATAGGACTTAGTCTCCGGCGCTCGCACATGTGCAGTAGCAAGAAATCTGGACTTAGTCTCCAGCGCTCGCACATGTGCAGTAGCAAGAAATCTGGACTTAGTCTCCAGCGCTCGCACATGTGCAGTAGCAAGAAATCTGGACATAGTCTCCAGTGCTCGCAGCAACCGTAACAGTACCTCCCCCTCAAGGGCCCCCCTCCCAGCGACGCAGGTAATCGGCAACTAAGTCGGGAGCATGGACAGCCTCCTCAGGCTCCCAAGAGCGATGTTCCGGGCCGTAACCCTCCCAATCTATCAAGAAGAACCTGCGCCCTCTAACCATCTTAGAACCAACTATGGCTCGTACCTCATAGCTAGAGCGAGAGGAATCAGAGGCAGGAGAGTGCACTTCACGAGCGTGAGGTAAAATAGCCAGCTTTAGCAATGAGACATGGAATTTGTCATGAATCCTAAGATAGACGGGTAACTTCAATTGGTAGACTACAGGATTTACCTGTCGAAGAACCTCATAAGGACCCAGGAAGCGAGGAGCAAATTTGACAGAGCTCACTCTAAGTCTCACGTGTTTTGCAGAGAGCCACACAAAGTCCCCTGGAGAAAAGACAGGAGCCGGGCGACGAAACCGATCGGACACCGTCTTCATACGGTCCTTAGCTGCTTGGATCGACTCTTGAGTCCGATCCCAAACCTCTCTGGCATTAGTTGCCCAGTCAGCCACAAGAGGAGGAGGTGCAGCAGCGGGAAACGGTACCGGTACCCTAGGGTGTTGCCCATTATTGAGTACGAACGGTGTCTGCCCAGTGGCCTCAGCCAGCGAATTGTTAAGGGCAAATTCTGCCCAAGGTAGGAGGGAGGACCAGTTATCGTGGTTCTCAGCAACAAAGTGTCGAAGGTATATAATCATAGATTGATTGGTACGTTCAACCAAACCATTGGTCTCCGGATGGTATGCCGAAGAGAGATTCAACTCAATTTGCAGAAGGCTACAAAGATCTCGCCAGAAACGGGAAGTAAATTGCGGGCCTCTATCACAAATGATACGATCTGGCATCCCGTGAAGCCTAAAGACATGCTTGAGGAATAGTTTGGCTAGTACCCTGGAAGATGGGATTCTCGATAACGGTACGAGATGAACCATCCGGGAGAAATGGTCCGTAATGACCCACACAAATCTATGTCCCTGTGAACATGGAAGATCACCCACAAAGTCCATGCCTACCACCTCCCATGGTCTATCTGGCACTGGTAAAGGATGCAAGAGCCCAGCCGGTCTCTGCCATAATGGACGGTTGCGAGCACAAGAGTAGCAGGAACCGACATATCTCTTGACGTGGCTGGCTAAGTGTGGCCACCAATACCACCTCTCCAGTAACTCTCGTGTCCGCCTAATACCAAAATGCCCACCCACCTTTGAGGTGTGGGCCCATGACAGTATATCATTCTGTCGATCAGGCGGAACAAAGGTCTTGCCCGGTGGGATTTGGTCTAACGTCACAGGGGAGAGCGTATGAAAAACCCTGGAGGGAAGGATAAGACGAGGTTCGTCAATCTCTTCCTGGGTAGAAAGCATAGAGCGAGACAGGGCGTCTGCCTTGTTATTCTTACTCCCAGACAGATAGTTGATGGAGAAGTGAAAGCGGGAGAAAAACAAGGACCAGCGGGCTTGGCGAGGATTCAGACGCTGAGCGGTTTGTAAGTACGTCAGATTCTTATGGTCTGTATAGACCTGGAAAGGATGTTTCGCTCCTTCCAGCAAGTGACGCCACTCCTCCAAGGCTAATCTCAAGGCGAGCAGTTCCCTATCCCCAATGGTATAGTTTCTCTCTGCCGGTGAAAAGGTTTTCGCAAAGAAGAAACACGGCCTTTTTCTACCTGCACCGTTCTTTTGATACAAGACCGCACCAGCACCCACTGAAGAGGCATCAAACTCTAAGAGGAAGGGCTTACTCTCATCGGGTCTTTGAAGAACGGGTGCAGTTGAAAAGTGTCTTTTTACTGCCTCAAAAGCCTGAGATGTCTCAGTAGACCAGGCTTTGGGATTAGCACCTTTCTTAGTCAAGGCCACCAAAGGGGCCACCAAAGTAGAAAAATAAATGGGGTATGAACTGCCTGTAATAATTTATGAATCCTAAGAAGCGTTGCACCACCTTCAAGGAATGAGGTTCGGACCATTGCAGGACAGCAGAGAGCTTCGCAGGATCCATAGCCAGGCCCTCTTGTGAGATAATGTAACCCAAAAAAGGCAATGAGGACTGCTCGAATACACATTTCTCGAGTTTAGCAAACAATGAGTGCTCCCTTAAACGGGAAAGGACACGAACGACATCCTGACGATGAGTCTCCAGATCAGGAGAAAAAATCAGGATGTCGTCCAGATACACCACTACTGAGGATAACAGTAAATCCCTGAACACATCGTTTACGAAGTCCTGAAATACTGCGGGTGCATTACATAACCCAAAAGGCATGACGAGGTATTCATAGTGACCGTCTCGGGTGTTAAAAGCGGTCTTCCATTCGTCACCCTTTCGAATTCGTACCAAGTTATACGCACCCCGCAGATTCAACTTCGTAAAAACTTGAGCTCCTCTCAGTCTGTCAAAGAGCTCCGAAATTAAAGGTAATGGGTATTTGTTCTTTATTGTGATTGCGTTGAGACCCCTGTAATCTATGCAGGGACGCAAATCACCCTCTTTCTTCCGAACAAAGAAAAACCCAGCTCCCGCGGGAGAGACAGACTTACGAATGAACCCCTTCTCTAAACTCTCTCTTATATAGGTCGACATGGCCTCCGACTCAGGTATCGACAGGGGGTAAACCCTGCCTTTAGGTGGAACCGAACCTGGGATACGGTCTATGGCACAGTCATACGGCCTATGGGGTGGAAGAACCTCAGCACCCTGTTTGGAGAACACGTCAGCGAAATCCAGATAGGGTGTAGGTATGGGAGAGACATCAGTAGATGCAACCGCAATGACCTTAGGTGGTAAGGGAAGACATCGGGACTGACATTTCGAACCCCAACTAATAATGCTGTCAGACTCCCAGTCAATGTGAGGAGCATGAGTCCGAAGCCATGGGAGACCCAGAAGGACGTCGTCTATACCCTCAGGCAAAACAAGAAAAGAAATCTCCTCTATGTGACCCTGAGACAGGGAAAGGCGCAAGGGAACTGTCCTCAATGTAATGGAGTCAGACAACATAGTTCCATTAACAACACGGACAGGAATAGGTGCCTCCAACATGATAGAGGGAATATTGTGTCCCTTTACAAATCCTGAGGACACAAAAGTCCCGTCAGCTCCGGAATCCACAAAAGCCATAATAGGCCATGTACTCTCAGATAACGAGAGCTGACCTGGGATACAACACTTAGAGGGTGCAGAAGACGTCTCTAGTAACCCCCCTCTAATGGTTACTAGGCCAGGGAGTTTCCCTGACGACTAGGACACTTGTTGGCATAGTGCCCAGCCTGACGACATACGTAACATATAGGAGGACCAGACTTGCGTAGTCTTGAAGCCTTATGACCTATCTCCATAGGAGTGGGAGATGTTTCAGATGCTGAGGAAGATGGTAGTGGACCCTCAACAACTGGAATAGCCCGATGCTTAGGGCGTGAGGAAGAGACCTCGAGTCTACGTTCCTTATGGCGTACATCGATCCTCGTTGCTACTGTGATCAAGTCCTCCAGAGAAGCAGGGACCTCACGAGTAGCAAGAGCATCCTTGACATAGCCTGCCAACCCTCTCCAGAAGATAGGAATCAACACCTTCTCTGTCCAATCTAGTTCTGCCACCAGAGTTCTAAAAGCAATGGCATAAGAACTAGTGGATAACGAACCCTGAGATAGATCTAACAGTCTCAGGGCCGCATCATGGGTAACCTGCGGACCCATGAATACCGCCTTAAGAGCATCAAGAAAGTCTTGATGTCTCAGAGTAACCACATCAGAGCGCTCCCATAGGGGAGTCGCCCATTCTAAGGCTTTGTCCTGAAGTAAGGAGATGATAAAGCCTACTCTGGACCTCTCCGTAGAGAAGCGAGAAGAGTTGACCTCTAGGTGTATCTGACACTGACTAATGAAACCACGACATGATCTGGCATCGCCAGAATATCTGTTTGGCAGAGCAAGTCGAGGATCATGTGCAGATGTCACCATGGTCTGAGGTTTATCCTCTATACTCTTGAGCCGTGACTCAAGTACTTGTATGTAACGGTGTAACTGCTGATATTCTGCCATAACTGCCAGACCCTTGGCTCAGTCCTAATGTTACGGGGGGCTGTCTGATAATAACTTAAAGGAGTATCAGACAGTCAGGGTCCACCGTGCAAAGACTCTGCTGCAGACTATGGCAGAGTGCAATACCTCTGTTAACTCACAGAAGGATATAATAAGTAAGTAAAGCAATTCCTCCCTTACTTGGAGGGTGTGTGGAATGATCTCTGTTAATAATCACAGAGACAAAGGCAATGTGTGTGAAATGGCACCTACCTAGGTCCGCTCTTCTAGTGGTGCAAAAGAGACGAACAGCAGCGTAAGCCGCACAAAGCTCCTACCTGCATTCGCTCCACTAGTGTGCGAGGACACGAACCACTAGATATGGCACCTGCCTAGGTCCGCTCTTCTAGTGGTGCAAAAGAGACGAACAGCAGCGTAAGCCGCACAAAGCTCCTACCTCTGTTCGCTCCCCTAGTGTGCGAGGATACAAACAACTGCCAGACGCAGTATAAGGAACGTTACCCTAGCGGCAACGTCCACCTACGAGTCGAACCACAAGGCCCAGCCAAACCATGTGCCTCAGGCACCTGCCTATGTCTGCTCCCCTAAGAGGTAAGGATACGGACAGCAGCCGAAGCTGTAAGGTATAAGAACGCTACCCTGCCGGTAGTGCTCACCTAGCATAGACAGAGGAATGCCTAGAGGAACGCGCACAGAGCGTCTACTCTTATGCATGAACCAAGAGGACTGAGCGCCATGCGGCGTGTGTCAGGGTCTTATATAGACTCTGTGCCTCATCCAAGATGGAGGACACCAGAGCCAATCCGCTGCCAGAACGACAGGAGTGACGTCATGCTGGCCTATCACCGAGCAAGGCATCACAAGCACATGACCAGTGACCAATCGGCATAGAAGGTGTCAGAGACATGTGACCTCGTGTCAGCGATGATGTCACCCGCACATGTGCAATGGCTCCAAGATAGGACTTAGTCTCCGGCGCTCGCACATGTGCAGTAGCAAGAAATCTGGACTTAGTCTCCAGCGCTCGCACATGTGCAGTAGCAAGAAATCTGGACATAGTCTCCAGTGCTCGCAGCAACCGTAACACCTTCCTTGGGTGACCAGTTTCCAGCTTACTTTGAGTAAAGGAATCAGTTACACTGCAACCCCTTGGGTGGCCTACCTTCTTTCTGCACCCGTTAACATCATCTATCCTCTAGGGTCTGGCCCTACTTGCGGAGGGCACAACATCCAGGCTGCCACTTAACACCAGCCCCAGTAGTAAGAACTGTACAGCGGCGGACCGAGTACCCCATAGCTCTGGGCGACACAGCCACATACCACAAGCCAAATAAGAAAAGTAATTAAAAAAAATGCAAATTAACTTAATTAGCTTAATTATAAATAACATTTTCCTATACCGGAGCTGCAGAAGACACCGCCGCTCCGGTCACCTCCACGCAGCTAATGAAGACAGTCGTGCGATCAGCTGAGCTGTCACTGAGGTTACCCGCTGTCACTGGATCCAGTGACAGCGGGTAACCTCAGTGACAGCTCAGCTGATCGCACGGCTGTCTTCATTAGCTGCGTGGAGGTGACCGGACGGGCGGTGTCTTCTGCAGCTCCTGTCACCTCCATGCAGCAGCGCTGGATGCGACGCTGGACCATCCTGGAGTACGCCGGACATGGAGGGCTTTTTGGGGCTGATTAAAGTGGTGAACCAAGGTATATGTGTGTGTTTTTTATTTCTAATAAAGGATTTTTTCTGGTGTGTGTGTGTTTATTTACTGTAATTTACAGATTAATCATGGAGGGTGTCTCATAGACGCCTGACATGATTAATCTAGGACTTATTGGCAGCTATGGGCTGCCAATAACTCCTTATTACCCCGATTTGCCAAAGCACCAGGGCAAATCGGGAAGAGCCGGGTACAGCCCCAGAACTGTCGCATATAATGTATGCGGCAATTCTGGGCGGCTGCTGACTGATATTGTTAGGCTGGGGGGCTCCCCATAACGTGGAGCTCCCCATCCTGAGAATACCAGCCTTCAGCCGTATGGCTTTATCTGGCTGGCATTAAAATTGGGGGGAACCGCACGCCGTTTTTTTTTAATTATTTATTTATTTATTTTACTGCACAGTATAGACACGCCCACCGGCTGCTGTGATTGGGTGCAGTGTGACACCTGTCACTCAGTGTGGGGGCGTGTCTCACTGCAACCAATCATAGGCGCCGGTGGGCGGGGAAAGCAGGGAATAGGAGATTGTTTAATGAGCGGCCGGCTTTTTCAAAATAGTAAAAGCCGCCGCAGCAGTGTGAATGCCGTGCAGCGCTGCGCCGGAGATCGGGGAACGGTAAGTATGAGAGAGGGGGGGAAACTGACCGACAGACTGTGAGAGAGGGACAGACAGACAGAGAGACCGACAGAGAGACAGAGAGACCGACCGACGGACTCAGGGAGATTGACCGACATACACAGAAATAGAAAGAATAGCCGACATCACTAGAAATAAAAACACCAAACGGACACGGACTATAGGTAGATGCATACGTGTTTACTAACGTGTGTGCATATACCCATAGACTTTCATTGTGTCCACGTGTGCGTGCTCCGTGCAGATAACGGACATGCATCCTTGCAAAACGCAAACACATACGGATCACGGACACGCACACACGGACATACTGAAATAACGGACGTGTGACTACAATCATAGATTAACATTGGTGCACGTTTGGCCGTGTCTCCGGTATATACGGAAACGGACCAAACACGCACGTGTATCACGGACGTGTGAAGGGGGCCTAAAGCTGACAATGCACCACTTCTCGCTCTCTTTACATGGCCCTTTCAATTGCCTTCAGTTTGTTCTAATTACAAATGATGGCCATAGCTCAAAGACATTTTGCAGCCACTTTAGCCATAGTTACATTTTATTATCACTTTAATATGATATATACATATAAAAGAACTAAGATGGGATATTATTCTAAATGATATTTAATATTGGGAGAAGTAATGGAACAGAAAAAAGGACTACCTGATCTCTAAGAAATGTCCTTCTTAAAAAGATACCGTATTTTTCGGACTATAAGATGCACCAGACCATAAAATAGGTAAATAAAATTTTAAGCAATAAGTGTGGTCATGACACATTGTTATGGGGCGAGGATCTGCTGCTGACACTGTTATGGGGATAAATTCTCTAACTAAGGTACCCCATCCTGGAATGATCCTCCTGACTTGTTTATGATTCCCAGCCTTGTATATATGTCCCTTATCCTAATATAGCCCCTGTCCTGCTATATACCCCCATCCTGATAAATACCCCCATCCTGCTCTATACCCCCATCCTTATAAATACCCTCATACTGCTATAAACCCCCATCCTGCTACATACCCCCATCCTGCGATATATCCCCATCCTTATAAATACCCCCATCATGCTAAATACCCCCATCCTGATAAATACCCTCATTCTACTATTTAACCCATCCTGATTTATACCACCATCCTGCTATATACCCCCATCCTGGTATATGCCCTGTATCCTGTGGCACATAAAAAAATAAACGTTTAGACTATCCTTTCCTCCCTCCAGCAGCATCGCTCGTCCTCCTGTCTGTGTCAGCAGCAGCGCCGCTGACCTGTGTGGAGCCGGTCGCCACTCCCCTGCAGTATCGCAATGTCCTCCTGAAGAGCGGTGGGCATAGGGATGACGTCATCGCTGTGCTCACCGCTCTCCACACACATAAGCGGGCCAGCAGACAGGAGTACATCGCGGTGCTGCAGGGATCAGTGGCCAGTGAGTATACCGTACTTATTCACTGCCCCCTACGCTGATGATGATGCACGGGGGGCGGTGAATATAGCCACACTTGATCACTCCAGGCTGTTGGAGCCAGGGATGATCACGCGGGCCGGCTCTTTACTATGTGCGCATCCCCCACCCATCATCCTGCCCACCTGTCAGCATCGGTTTCAGCGCTGAGAGATGATAGGCGGGAGGATGCATGTGTGGCGCCCTAGCAGCAGTCGGACTGCTCGGCAGACACTTTGATGAAAAACAAAAAGGTTTTTTACGGGGGAGAATATTTGTGACGCCACCTGCGGTGTGCGGTAATAAGGAATACCGCCGCTGCTGTATGGGAGTGCCGGGGCTGATGGTGTTGGGGCAGCCTGGTGGTGATTCCCTCCGCAGGTAGGGGCCCCGGGACTCAGGGTAGGGAATAGGTAGGAACAGCCTATATTGATATAGGGCCGGCAGGGCGCTGGGGAGCCAGGGTACTCACTCAGGTGTGATGACGCATTCAGTGGACACAGACTCTGAGGTAAACAAAGTCTCTTGGTACTGCTGCACTTGGTGACTGCACGTGCGGTGGTCCCTTTCAGTGATTCTGTGGTGGACTGGAGCCTTCCTCCATACACTGTATACTGTGTGTGTCCCTGGTCCCGTTGGCTTGAAACCTTCGGGTCCCGTCCCTCTTTTTAATTGGGACCTGCTCTTAGCAGCTGGCACGTGGGATTTTCTGTGACTGCTCTGTGTGGGAAGTCCTATCCCTCCGCTGTGCTGACGCCGCTAATCTCTGAGCCGTCAAGTACAGGCCACTGTCTGCGACCCAGCCAGGCTCTCCTCAGGGAGCTCTTAATCCCCAGGTCCTCTCTCTTTTTCAGTTACTACCAACTGTCTAACTGACTCCTCCCACCAGCCTGTCTGACTCATAGGTGGGCGGTTCCTTTCCCAGCTGGAACCACGCCCCTGGTGTGCCTGACAAGTGTAGTGTTTGGGTGACTAGGATTTGTGCTGTTAGTACAGAATCACTGTTGCGGACCCCGGAACCAAGGAGGGTGGGCCCTGCACCAAGGATAGAGAATAGTGCAGTTCCCTGTGACACCCTGGACTAGTCCAGGGGCGTCACATTCCCCCTTGGTTAAACGTAGCTCGTCCCCGAGCTACAGTGCACCCAGAGTGTTTATTTTTATCTGCAAAAAGTGAACATTTTAATAAGAAAAACATATCTATCCATCCCACGCAGGGGAGGCACTTGAACCCAACGTTTCGCTTTCCCAATCCTTCATCCCACCCCCAAAGTTCCAAAAGGAGGCAAGCCACCGCTCCTGTTGGTGGCCAGACCTGGGCCATATGTCTCCCAGGTCTCTCCTCCACCTGTGTCTTCTCCTGTAGGTGGGGATGCAGTCCGTGGCTATGAATGGGAAATAACCATTTACAATAGCACCAGTTCGTGCTGGCTACCACCAGTCCTGTAGCCAAAGGTCCATTTTCAATAAAACTTATCATTGGTCGTCAATCAGGTCATGAATCCAGGTAATTAAAATAAAATCAACATTCTTCTTATCAACACTCTATATCAACATGTCTTACATGACTATCTTTAGCATGGAAAATAGTAGAATTAAAAGCATGGAAAATACTAAACATTTTTAAATTTACTCTATATTTAGACTATTTACATTAGGGTAGAGTAGCCGGGATCCGCTACCATTCCTCATCTCTGAACCTATGTGGGGGCTGACCAAAGTTCACACGGGTGGACCTTCTCAGCTCCTGGCTTCCCTCTAACCCTTGTACTGTGGTGTTTGCTACTACCTGTTCCCCACTACTGGTGCTAGGTGTTGTAGGTGGTAATCTACGTGTTCGTGGTGCTGGTATGGGTACTTCTCTAGGTGCAATGATTTCAGGCCTCCTTGGTTCTGGTTCTTCCGCAGGTTGCGGGAATGTGAGTACAGGCACAATCACTGCTCCATTGTACATAGGCCAATCTTCCGGGAAGTCACCTAGGATGGTGTGGATCACTCTCTTCTTTTTCTCAGTCACTTGAGGTTGGGGCTGTTCTTCCTTCTGGATGTTCAGGGGTTCAGGGCACTTTTTCAAGTGGTCACGGGAAATTACAGCTGTGGTTCTTCCTTGGTCCTTGCTGACAAGACAGGTCTTCTGGTTGTTGAAATTGGAAGGCTGGACCACATATGGCTCTCTTTCCCACTGGTCGTCCAGTTTATGCATCTTTCTTTTTCTTTTTAAGACCACTTCTCCTGGTGAAAATGGAGGGGCTTGGGCTTGCTTGTTAAAGCTTCTTTCTTGCTTTTCCCTACTTTGGTCCAGATTCTCCTCGACATACTCTTGAATTTGCCTGTATTGAGCTCTACGCTTGGTATCCCAATCTGCATTTGGGGAATAAACTTCAGGCATCTCAACTTCCATCTCCAGATCCACTGGCAGTCTCCCAGGTCTAGCCCTCATGAGATAAGCGGGTGTGCATTTAGTGGAACTCACAGGAATACTATTGTACATGTCCACAAGATCTGGCAATTTTTCAGGCCACTCGTTCCGCTCCTCAAGGGGTAGAGTTTTCAGCAGGTTGATGACTACATAGTTCATCTTCTCACACATCCCATTTGTTTGTGCGTGGTAGGGGGCAGTGCGTATCTTCTTACACCCATACAATTTACAAAATTCCTGGAAGATTTCTGCTTCAAAAGCGGGACCTTGATCTGTTAGGACGTGATCTGGGTAACCGTGGGGTCTGCAGAAATGTGCCTGGAAAGCCTTTGCCGCAGTGCTGGCAGTTAGATCTTTGACAGGTACCACCACCAGGAATCTTGAATAGTGATCTACTATGGTGAGTGCATAGGTGTACCCATTCCTGCTTGGTGTGAGCTTGACGTGGTCTAAGGCAACGAGTTCTAGAGGCTGGGTAGTTACTATTGGTTGCAATGGCGCTCGCTGACTGGTGCTATCTTTTCTCCTTAATGTACATGGACCACAGTTCCTGCACCAAGCTTCTATGGTATCTCTCATCCCAGTCCAATAAAAGCGACTTCTCAGCAACATTTCCAACTTCTTCCAACCAAAGTGCCCAGCTCTATCATGATAGGCCTCCAACACCACTGGTGCATATGCTGTGGGTATTACTATCTGGCATATTCTCTCATGCGTTTTTGGATTAATGAGACTTCTGCACAACTTGCCTCCATGGAAACACAGACGACTTCTTTCTTTCCACAATTTCTTAGCTTCTTCTGGAGCATCTGGTTCAAGGTGTGAATCAGCCTCGGATATCAATGCCTTTATCAATCTGATTGCAGGGTCATTATCTTGGGCTTCTTGCCAACCATGGTGGGGCAATGGGTTGAAGGTCGCCTCTTGCTGATCACTATAATATCGGGGTTTCACTCTATCAGTAGGGCGATGGAAAGCAGGTATCTCAATCTCCTCCAGGTCATCTTCATGCCTCCCATCATCACACAACTGGGGCATCCTGGACAACGCATCAGCGTTAGCGTTCTTGCGACCAGCCCTGTACTTTATAGTGAAATCGTAATTTGCCAGTCGTGCTACCCACCGCTGCTCCAAAGCTCCAAGCTTCGCCGTGTCCAGGTGTGTCAACGGGTTATTGTCTGTATATACGGTGAATTTTGCAGAAGCCAAGTAATGCTTAAACTTCTCTGTCACTGCCCAAACAAGTGCTAAGAACTCCAGCTTGAAAGAACTATAGTTCTCAGGATTTCTTTCTGTTGGACGGAGTTTCCTGCTGGCGTATGCAATCACCTTTTCCTTGCCATCCTGTACCTGGGATAGAACAGCTCCCAGCCCCACGTTGCTGGCATCAGTGTACAGCACAAATGGGAGGTTATAGTCAGGATATGCCAGAATCTCATCTCCTGTCAAAGCTGACTTCATCCACTTGAAGGACTTCTCCTGGTCCTCACCCCATGTGAATGGAGAGCCAGAAGTCTTGCCGTGCTTTCTTTGTCCGACTAGGAGATCTTGTAAGGGGGATGCCATCTTGGTATAGCCTTTCACGAACCTCCGGTAGTACCCCATCAATCCCAGGAATTGGCGCACCTCTTTGATGTTCTGAGGCCTGGGCCAGTTCTGGATAGCTGTGATTTTCTCAGGGTCCGGAGCCACACCTTCGGCACTTACCACATGCCCCAGGTATTGGACTTTGGGCTTCAGCAGGTGACATTTGGAGGGTTTTAGTTTCATCCCGTACCTGGAAAGGGCTTCAAATACTTCTGCCAGATGTCCCAGATGCTCCTCATAGGTCTTGGAATATACAATTACGTCGTCCAGGTACAGCAGGACAGTCTCGAAGTTGCAATGGCCTAAACAGCTCTCCATGAGTCGTTGAAACGTACCAGGTGCATTGCACAGCCCGAATGGCATGCTGTTAAATTCACATAATCCCATCGGGGTGGCAAAGGTGGTCTTCTCGCGATCCTCCTCAGCAACGGACACTTGCCAATAACCACTAGTGAGGTCAAGGGTAGAGAAGTAATTTGCAGATCTTAATGCAGTCAAGGACTCTTCAATTCTGGGCAGTGGATAGGCATCCTTATGTGTGATGTTGTTAATTCTCCTATAGTCCACGCACATCCTCATAGTGCCGTCTTTCTTCTTCACTAGGACTAGCGGGGCTGCCCAGGGGCTGCAACTATCACGGATGACCCCAGCCTCCTTCATACTTCTCAGCATGTCTTTGGCACACTGGTAGTGAGCAGGTGGTATGGGCCTATACCTTTCCTTTATAGGTGGATGAATGCCTGTGGGTATATGATGCTGAACCCCTTTCACCCTCCCAAAGTCTAATGGGTGTTTACTAAACACTTGCTCATACTCCTGAACCACCCTGTAGACCCCTTGTTTTTGATGTAGTGGAGTGGAGTCAGTACCTACATGTAACTCTTGACACCACTGTTCTTGCTGAATCTGGGAACTGTCTGTGGCTGACTGATCTGGTGTGGCTGAGGACTTTACTGTCTGGATGAAATTCTCACTCACAGTGTACAATTTGGCTATGGTAGCATACCTGGGCAGTCTAACCTCTTCCTCCCCGCAATTCAACACTCGCACGGGCACTCTCCCCTTACGGACATCGACTACCCCTCTGGCTGTCAGTACTGTAGACCAGTGCTCTGAAGGTAGGGCCTCTACCACTGCCTGGTAATTCTGTCCACGGGAGCCTACAGCTGCCCTGCACCATATCATCATCTCACTCCGTGGGGGCACTACCACAGGAGCTGCATCCATTACCCGTACACCGCCAATTTCCCCACCAGACACATTTACCTGTTGCCTCTGCTAGAGGTCTCGAATCTCTCTTTGCAGGACCCTCTGGCGTCCCGTTCCTGCAGTTTCAGGCTATGTGCACACGCTGCGTTTTTTTGACGCTGCGTTTTTGTGCGTTTTTGGCCGCTAAAAACGCACAAAAACGCACCTGCGTCGAAAAAACGCGGCAAAAAACGCACGCGTTTTGCCGCGATTTGGTACGTTTTTTTGCTGCGTTTTGCTGCGTTTTTGCTCACTGCGTCCTTATGCGTTTTTTTATCAGTGAACAAAAAAAAAAAAGGTCTGATGTCATTTCCTTCTTCAATGTGTTCTTCATTCTCCACTAGTGTCTGATCCTGTCCGATCGCTGCAGCAGCTGCCGGTAATCAGGGATGAAGTCTCCTGACGCATCCGCTGATACCGGCCGGGCGCCCGCGTCAGCCCGAGACTCGATCAGCTGATGCGTCAGGTGACTGCATCAGGTGATCCATCGCCAGGTCCTGCAAGCAAGGTCCTGCCCCGGGGAGACTGCACACAGCCGGAGCGGGAGCGGCGATACCGTGACAGGAGCTGGGAGCGGGCATGGCACCGCGAGGCTGCAGACAGGTGAGTATAACTTTTTTTTTTTTTATTCTACTGTTAACTTTTGTTTTCGCAGCCGCTTCCACCTCCTGCCTGTACATGGCGCCGCACGGCAGCATACATGCACAGGACGGGAGATGGACGTGGCGGTGACGGTACCGGGAGGATTCATGCTTCTGTCTATACTGACAGAAGGAATCCTCTTCCTGTACACGTCACTTTACTACCCACCTCCTGCGCTTATAGCTGCATTTTTGGTCTTAGAAACGCACCAAAACGCAGCTATTTGCGTTTCTCATTGCGTCTTTCAACATCCCATTGAACTCACTGGATGAAAAGCGCAGTGAAAAACGCGGGAATAATTGACATGCTGCGTTTTTGTGGTCACCACAAAAACGCAGCTGAAAAAAAACGCTGTGTGGGGACAGCAAAAATGAAAACTCATAGACTTTGCTGGGGAAGCAAAGTCATGCAGTTTTGAGGCCAAAAACGCACCCGAAAAACGCGCAAAAACGCCGAGAAAAACGCACCGTGTGCACATAGCCTCAGAGAGCTGTTGGAGAAGAAACAATACTTCCCCCATACAATTCTCAATAACATAAGTCCCCAAAATCATCTTAGGGTTCCGGTCACTAGGGTCATTCTGCACTACTATGAGTCCTTGGCGTGCTAACTCCACCCTGCCCACCTTGATGGTTACCTCCTTGAACCCGAGTTGTGTTACTGGTAAACCATTTACAGCATAAATGGTGAGGTCATTGTCCGGTGGGGCGAGTTCCTCAGTTGACCAGAATTTGGTATACAGTACTTTGGGTATAGTTGTTACCTGGGAGCCGGTATTAAGAAGTGCTGAAGTCGGAATCCCATCCAAGGTGATGGAAACGATGGTCCTTCCTCCAACATACCGCTCCCGCCAGTCTGCTGGGCCTTGTTGATTTAGTCCTGGGGAGTGGCCCTTGGCCCCAGGGGTGGCCCGTTTAAAGGACAATAACGGGCGTAGTGACCAGTCTTGTTGCACCTATAACAAGCAAGGTTTTCATACCGGTCACGGTTCCTTCCTCTGTATGTCGAGGTCCTCCCTCTCATCCAAGGGACGTCATCTGGGCAGTTAGCAAGCTGGATCTTCTCCGCCGGCTTGGTCTTGGGCTTGAGCTGCATTGCCTCTAGGATCCTTGCAACATCACTGCTCAGCTGCTGCACCTGTAAAGACAAATCACTGGTATTGTGGCGCCCCTGACCTGGTCAGGCACCACAGAGTATTGCACCCATGCGGGAGCAATGCTTCCAGGTAATCTCCAAAGGCCAGGATGAGGTGCACACACAAACATATAGTGACCAGGCCTCCCACATCACCAGAGGGGACCCTTGAGTAGCCAGAAGGGGTTAACTTTCAATTCCCAGCTAGGGGTGTGTTCAGGGGCTGGTTGCTAGGAAGCAGGGCAGAGAGAGAGAGGAAGTGAAGGAGTCGAGAGGAAGAGGTTGAAGTGTATGGAGGGGGAGCAGAGAAGCTCCCGTGCAGACAGGTCCTGAGGAGTGCTGTAGCTGAAAGCGGAGGAGAACGGAGTACTGTGGGTCGGCCTGAAGAGCATCCAGAGAAAGAGGGGTGGCTGAGTACGGAGATCCCGGTATCCGAGCACACAAGGGGAACTAGGTCCCCAGTACAGGCAGCAGATCATCCAGAGCTGCTTAACCTACAGGTTGGGGGGGTACTTCATGCCCTCACCACGACTACACAGAGCTTGAGCCAAGCAGCACACCAGGCCCATAAGGGGACAGGGCCAGAAGCCATCCCACCAAGGCCACGCTGCCGGCAGGCGAGCCAGAGAGAGGGGAGCAGGGTGGTAACAGCTTCCCTGGAGGGGTCCTACCACGCTTCAAGCAAAGGATCCTCCTAAAACAGAAAGAGTGCAAGGAAGGCGAGTGGACAGCTACCCTCAGAACGGCCTCCTGGAATTCCTGGTTCCACCTGGTTATCACAGTGTCGCCCGGGCATCTCACCGTGACCTCCAAACAGTGAGTAAACACGTTAAAAGACTTCTTGGACTGTGTTTGAGTCATTCTGCGACTTGTGGTACTACAAACTCACACCGGGCCCTGGGGCTTGCCTCACTCTCAGGAGGCTACTATATCCGACTGCACCCACCATCCGCCCCAGGCGTCCCCTAACCTGCAGTGGCGGTCCCCACTGACCGCAATACGGAGAGTGGCGTCACGATCAAAACTGAAGATTCCCTACCTGTGACCAGCACCAGCTACGTGGAGTCCCTGAAGGTATGCACCGATACAACACCTGTGGGGCTTCACAGTATCGCCTGCAGGCGCTGCTGGGGTCTTTGGCTCTGGCAGTGCTCTAACAGGAGGTGGCACATGTAGAGGAGAAGTGCCGGCTTGCCAGGACGTAGCAGGAGAATCAGTTGGCTCTGGGGTTTGCAAAGCCTTGATGGCTCGGTCTTTTAAAACAGCAAAGTCCATTGCAGGATATTCCAGAGTCCACAGCCGTAGCTGCTTGCGGTCCTCCACTGACCCCAGGCCTTGCAGAAACTGTTCAACAAGCACCTTGTTTCCTTCAGCTTCACTGATGGGAATGGTTAGTTTGAGAGTCCGTAGCGCTGATTGCAGCCTCAGAGTATAGTCTCTAATGCTTTCTTGTGGGCGCTGCTTGCAGTTGTAAAACTTTATCCGGAGTTCTGCCTCAGTGCGGTTTTCAAAGGAAAGTCGCAGACGTTCAAAAATGGCAGTTACTGAGGCCCGGTCCTGATCTGTCCAGGTCTCCGCCTCCAGCTCTGCGGCGCCTGATAACTGGCCGAGTAGTACAGACGCTTGCTGCCGGTCATTCATCCCAAACATATCCAGGAGTGTGCGGATTTTTCTTTTGAATCCTTGCAGAGTGTCAGGGGAACCATCATATTGTGGTAGCCAGGTAGCGCCTGGCACATACGGTAAAGTCATTGGCATTATCTGCGCGGTCGCTCGTGTGTCCATGTCACCTTGATCTTGAGGGGGAACTGCCGCTGCGCTCGCTTCACCCGGCGCCGACATCTTTCTATGCCCCCTTGGTTTTCAGCAGCAAGATGGCGGCAACTGAATTTTTTTTTTTTTTTTTTATTCACTTTGGGCTCAACAGTTTTGGAGAAGGCGCACGTCACCCAGGTTAGTGGGTCCAGTCCAATCCTGTTCGTGACGCCAAAAATCAATGTGTGACGCCCTAGCAGCAGTCGGACTGCTCGGCAGACACTTTGATGAAAAACAAAAAGGTTTTTTACGGGGGAGAATATTTGTGACGCCACCTGCGGTGTGCGGTAATAAGGAATACCGCCGCTGCTGTATGGGAGTGCCGGGGCTGATGGTGTTGGGGCAGCCTGGTGGTGATTCCCTCCGCAGGTAGGGGCCCCGGGACTCAGGGTAGGGAATAGGTAGGAACAGCCTATATTGATATAGGGCCGGCAGGGCGCTGGGGAGCCAGGGTACTCACTCAGGTGTGATGACGCATTCAGTGGACACAGACTCTGAGGTAAACAAAGCCTCTTGGTACTGCTGCACTCGGTGACTGCACGTGCGGTGGTCCCTTTCAGTGATTCTGTGGTGCACTGGAGCCTTCCTCCATACACTGTATACTGTGTGTGTCCCTGGTCCCGTTGGCTTGAAACCTTCGGGTCCCGTCCCTCTTTTTAATTGGGACCTGCTCTTAGCAGCTGGCACGTGGGATTTTCTGTGACTGCTCTGTGTGGGAAGTCCTATCCCTCCGCTGTGCTGACGCCGCTAATCTCTGAGCCGTCAAGTACAGGCCACTGTCTGCGACCCAGCCAGGCTCTCCTCAGGGAGCTCTTAATCCCCAGGTCCTCTCTCTTTTTCAGTTACTACCAACTGTCTAACTGACTCCTCCCACCAGCCTGTCTGACTCATAGGTGGGCGGTTCCTTTCCCAGCTGGAACCACGCCCCTGGTGTGCCTGACAAGTGTAGTGTTTGGGTGACTAGGATTTGTGCTGTTAGTACAGAATCACTGTTGCGGACCCCGGAACCAAGGAGGGTGGGCCCTGCACCAAGGATAGAGAATAGTGCAGTTCCCTGTGACACCCTGGACTAGTCCAGGGGCGTCACACATGCATATGAAATAAGCGGGCGCACGTGGTCACGGCAGGCGCCGCTACAGTCTGCTCATGCCCCCGATCACCGCCTCCACTGCAGCATCCTCATTCCCTGCAGCCCTACATTCAGACTATAAGATGTACCCCCCACTTTCCCCCAACATTTGGGTGGAAAAAAGTGCTTCTTATAGTCCGAAAAATACAGTACATAGCTTTCCAGTAGGTCATAAAGGCTTTAAAAGTCAGATGCATTGCCGGCCATTATATTCAATGGGAACCTGTCAGCATTTTTTTCATAATCATGTAATCTGGCAGCAGCAGGATGCAGTGGCAGACAGCCTCAATTTAGCGATGTATCACTTACTGGACTGCCTGGTGTATTTTGGATAGAATCCCTGTTTTTTATGTTGCAGATGTAGTAGCGTTGTTCAGAATGTTGAGCTTAGTAAAACCTGCCCACATGACTGATTGTCTGCTTCCAGTGTGCACTGTACAATGTCAGCAAGCTGCCAATCATTGGTTGGAGTGGGGTTATACCGATTACAATATGTTAAACAATTTTTGTCTCAAGCTTTTAAGTGCTATATTCCACTTACTTATGCCTAAATAGTCAAGAAAACTGTTTAATTAATTATAGACTTTGCTTTTGTGACCAGGACAATGAAATATTCAGTTTTACGTATTTCCATAGGGAAATCGAAAATGTTCATAATTTCTTTTTGTTCATACAGTTACAAAAACATTGTGTATGCATTTAATATTGGCCAAGATGAGCAAGAGTGGTTTAGAAGTGAGTAGCTTTTCTCGATTTACGATTATACTGCAAATCACTTTCACGAATCAACCCCCAAAACCCCCATAAAATATTTTAAATGCATTAAACATGTGTGGGATGAGATTTAATATGCATCAGTCTGGTTTAGGCACACAAAGTCCTATTTTTGTTCATTGTTTTTCTCAACCCCCAAATATAGTCTCCCATCATGTTTTCGTTATATTGTCCTTGGTAGCGTCGTTCGCAGTCCTTTATATCCTGATGAAAGTGCTAGCCTTGCTCTTCTGAGTGAGCCCCCATGTTTTCCTTGAATTTGTCAAGATGAGCATCCAACATATGTACTTTGAGAGACATCCTACATCCCATTTTTCCAAAGTTCTTTATCAGTCTGAACCAGATGCACATATGTCTCATCCTTGTGATTGCCCAGGAAACCAGGAACCACTGCAGGAAAGCTGCTCCAAGCTGCTTTCTCTTTTGTAGTCAGCTTCATTACGAATTCTTCGTGCTCTAGAATCTTCTTGATTTGCGGAACATTGTAGAAGCTGCCGCCATGTTGTATCTTTTAGCTCATGTTTTTATAAATTCACCACAAATGTAGCAAAATGCATCCACCGGATACTGACAATCTCTTGATGCCATCTAAATTAAATGCAGGTATCTATCAACTGTAAGGGGTACTTTGCACCCTACGACATCGCAGCTGCGATGTCGGTGGGGTCAAATTAAAAATGACGCACTTCCGGCATCGCATGCGACACCGTAGTGTGTAAAGGCTCGATGATACGATTAACGAGCGCAAAATCGTCGTAATCGTATCATCGCTGCAGCGTCGGCGTAATACATAATTACGCTGACGCGACAGTCCGATGTTGTTCCTCGCTCCTGCGGCAGCACACATCGCTGTGTGTGAAGCCGCAGGAGCGAGGAACATCTCCTACCGGCGTCACTGCAGCTTCCGTAGAATATGCGGAAGGAAGGAGATGGGCGGGATGTTTACATCCCACTCATCTCCGCCCCTCCGCTCCGATTGTCCGCCTGGCGTGTGACGTCGCTATGACGCCGCACGACCCGCCCCCCTAACAAGGAGGCGGGTCGTCAGCCAGAGCGACGGTCGCAGGACAGGTGAGTCCATGTGAAGCTGCCGTAGCGATAATGTTCGCTACGGCAGCTATCACAAGGATATCGCTGCTGCGACGGGGGCGGGTACTATCGCGCTCGGCATCGCAGCATCGGCCTGCGATGTCGCAGCGTGCAAAGTACCCCTAACACAAACAGAAATGGACAATTAAGAATCCTGTATTTATACTACTTTATTGACAGTTCTTACATTTCCGGAAGCTTCTCGCGATCTACACAATGTTGCACATTTTGCGAATGTTTGAGAAAACATAGATTTCAAATTATCAATGTCCTGACCACAAAAGCAAACTTTCTTGGAAATTGTTGCCATTTTCTTTTCACTTTAGTCATAAGTCTTTGGGAAAACACCTTTCATACCCAAGGACAAACAAAAAAATTCAAATTTGTTACATAGTGTTACCTGACTGGCCTGCACATAAGAACTGTCACATGGTGTATGGCTCTAAAGTCATTGAGTATCATGGCATCATCAGACACTGTTCAGACTACAGACTTTGACTCTCCTCACTATGCTTTCTTTAGTGCTTCTGAGTTGGACAAGAAGGCTGAGGCATCGAACAGCTGTGTGCTCATTAGTGATTGGACTAGCAGAAGTTAATTTCTACTACCCTACTGGTTAACTTTGGATCACATGTTGCAGGAAATCCATCACAGTTATTCCACACCTTTTTAAGATGGAGGAATTTGTCTTGCATGCTGACTATAGCTTTTTACTAAACCGGTGCATTTGCTGTTGTGTTCCAGTAACTGCGGATTTATTCCAAGTTGCTTGTTGTGCTGTAGAAGTCCTCCTGTCATCTAGTTATTTCCTCCCTGCTCATAATTTTCCACCTTATCATTTGTTGTCTGATTACTCTGTGAGTGTGCTGTGTGATAGAGTTTTGGTTTCCCCTGTTTGTTTATCACTGTTGCTCTTAACATGCTCCTGAACCAGCCCCTCTGGAGTAGAGAGGGAGGAGGTACTAGATCAGGACTTGTCAAAAAGCAGGGTCAGGCTGGCGGGTCAGACAGCTTCACCATTAGAGGTCTCTCTGAGATAAGGGATAGCCAGGACCCCATAGTCTGAGGGCCAGTCTTGGAGTCCCGATCTCCATTCTATCCTGTTCACTGTGACAATAACTAGTCCTCTAGTGAAAATCTCCTGCTGATGAATCACTGATTGTATTGAAAATACAGCACAAAGCCTAGTAAGTGACATATCCCTGGAATCAAAGTCTCTTAATTTACATTATTCGGATTAAATAGCAAAAATCTGTTCACATATTATCTTTAATAGAATCCAAGGAGTGCCCTGTTTTTCCACCCTTTAATTCATATACAAGGATTTGGATTTGATACAAGGTTTTTATGTTGCATCTATTAGTAGAAGTAGTAGAACAGTAAGATTAACTAAACCAATCTAAAAATTAGAACTAGAGATAACCATTACAATGACTAAAGAATTCTCTGAGAGCAATGTTGAAGTCAGGCAAGGTCTGAATCCCGCAAAGACAAATCATACCAAGAGCAAGAAAAAGCTCAAAAAATCCAAGGTGAAAGCTAGAGCAGGAACAAAAGGGTTAATTAAATAGTCAATCAAGAATCAGATTAGAAATGTAAAATGTGAAATGTAAGTCCCAAAAAGCACCCCAAATAATATCCTAGCCATAATAGCTGTTATAGAATAATATCCTAGAAAATAGCCTTAAATAGGGACCAGACTCACTGATTTGCTGCTGTACTAACCCCCTGATTGGTTGCTTGACAGGACTCCTTGATTCACTAGTCAGCCAGATAAGAAACAAAGTCATGATACTAGCTAAAATCTATCAGTAATTAGAAAGCAATGCTGGCAGTTAGTAAAAAATTAGAACAGCTGGTTCAACTGATGGCCTATCAAAAGGTGTCTCATTACCAAGGTGCCACACAAGACACAACTCATGATGGGTAAAACCAGTGAGCTGTCTCATGACCTTCACAACCTAATTGCTGCAAAACATACTGATGGCATTGGTTATCGAACAATTTAGAAACTACTGAAGGTTCCACTGAACACTGTTGGGGCCATAATTTGGAAGTAGAAAGAATATGATTTCATCATAACCCTGCCATGACCAGGTGGTCCTTTTAAGATTTCAGACAGAGAAGTAAAAAGTGTTATCAGTAGAGTTGTTCATGAGCTAAGAAGAGAGTTAAAAGAAGACCTGGAATCAGCAGGTACAATTATTAGCAAGAAATCAATAAGTAATGCACCCAACATTCACATATTATGGCACCCCACACCATAATTCCAGGAATAAGACTGATATGATGTTTCCTTGTGATGACATTGTGCACTTGGTCTCCAGGTCAGTTTCTGACTTTCCTTCCAAGACAAAAGCGGATTTCATCACTGAAGAGGATAGACTGCCAGACTCTGATAGCCTTTGAGAGCAATGGCATGACCTTATTGGAACAGCTGCAGTTGGACATCTAGTTTGTAGCCCAACATTGTGCAAACACCTTCTGACGGCTTGTGTAGACACCGTTTGATGCTTTTTTCAGATGTGATGTCCAATTTCCCTTGCAGTACAGTATGGACCATTCTTTTGATATACAGTATATCTATGAGCTAATGCGTTCCGATTCACACGTCACAGTCCACTAGTGGAGTATCACAGACAGTTAAGTAGAACTAACCTTAAATACAGGAACATGCAGTTTACGATTGCCAAAATGAGTTAACAGCAGATGTTATCCAAAGGAGATTGATTTTTCCAGCATATAAACATAGCATTACCTCTGCAGCAGTGTAATACAATAGCGTGACACATTTTGAGCAAGCAAAAGCATATGTCTTCTCATACTAAAAGGGTTAAAAATGTCACAGTGCTTTGATTGGCAGAGAAACAAAAAATATTCCTATGAATTCAGCATGTGCCATATTTTGGAATGGTTTACAATGCAGTACACAGTGGTGTAAGAACGCTATTTCATTACTGTGCTGTGTCTACCTCAACAACAGTCTAGCCAGCTGCAGCCTGGAAATAATCACAATAATTACATTGTTCTTTTATTCTTTTGAAATCCAAAAAAACAATGAAGAAACTCTATGGGAGAGTATCTGCTGCTGTACCCACGCTCCCACGCTGCTGTTTGTGCATCTTTCCTATGTAGACAATGAGAAAAAAATGAATACTATGTATAAAATGTTATTATTACTGCTTAGGGCTCAGCTTTACTGTATGTTATTTTTAAGAAAATGCTTCAGCAACCTAATTCTGCAACCTAAGGGAGCGGAGAGAATAAGACACACAATGGCTTCAGAAGAAAGCAACAATATTGACTTTAAATTTGTTTTAAATCGTAAATACAAAAGCTAGAACGCTACATGATTTTACTAAAAATATGTGGAAATTCAGTGGGGAAGAATTACTAAATGTTCCAGAATTAAACTATATTTATTAGGAGTTTTAGATATTTTTTGCTTTGTCCAACTGGTAGGCATAGTTTCAACAACAGTGAGGTTTCACATACAACACTATGATCCCAAAAATGTATCACAGTAATAGAAAGGAAAAGAAACTGCTAGAATAAAAAATAGAAAATAATAGAAAAACTCAACAAATAGAAAAACTAATAGAATAGGTGGTCTAAACATGGACTAGACAGTCTAAGGCCTCCTTCACACGTCCGGTACGTGTTTGGTCCGTTTTCTCACGTGCCAGAGACACGGGCACACGTAGACCCATTAAAATCAATGGGTTTGCGCTCATGTCCGTGTTTTGCCATGGACCGTGTGTCCGTGTTGAGCATACTTGTGCCCGTGTGCTCCACATGTAGACATGTCCATTTTTCTCCGGCATCACGGGTGTGACACGGACCACACGGATGTGATCCGTGTGACACGCACCAGAGAAAACACAGGGGTCTATGAATTAAAAGAAATTTCTATACTTACCTTCTCCAGCACTGCTGTCTCTGCCGCTGCTGTCATTTGCTTCCGACCACTGCTCATTATGCTCATCTCATATTCACGCCACTGCGGGCCGGAAGCAGCAGAAGCGGGGAGTCGGCAAGACCGGAGACTGTAGATCAGAACCATGGACAGCAACGTCAGGGACAGGTGAGCAGAAAGTTCCCATTCTCCGTGTGTTATCACGGATAACACACAGAGAACACACGTGTGCCATAAACACGGCACATGGAGGGCAATACGAACCTTTGACACGCCCGTGAAAAACGTGCGTGATTTTCATGGACGGGCAAAAGAGGCCTAAAGAAGAGCGTATTTATCAAACAACACTAGCTGCTGATCAATCTGGCACATTTTAAGGCCCCCTTCACACGCCAATGATTCTGCTACATGTGTTACACTTTTTATATGTACTAGAATCACAGACATACACAGACCCATTAAAATGAATGGGGTTTTTTGCTCCCCTCCTTCCGAGAGCCGTAATTTTTTTTTCATCAATCTTGCCATATGAGGGCTTGGTTTTTTTGCGGGACAAGTTGTGCTTTTAAATGAATCCATAAGTTTTACCATATAGTGTACTGGAAAACAGCAAAAAAATTCCAAGTGCGGAAATATTGCCAAACAAATGCAATTGTATAATTGTTTTTGGGATATTTTATTTACCATGTTCACCATATGGGAAAACTGATGTGTCAGTGTGATGCCTCAGCTTGAATACTCAAAAATTAATAGAAAGTGTATAAGCCACAAATAATAAAGAACCTTTCCTAAAAACATCTCTTCAATATATTGCATTAAAAATCCATTAGACGACGCAAAAATTGAATAATGTTCTATAATGAATCCTCAAAATTTCAAAGATTATCACAGAGAGGCAATCTTAAAATGGTGCACAGAAAATGGAGGAGAGCTAATTATGCCCTATAATGAATCCTCCCTCCTGTACACTACCTAGCAGCTGAGGTTGGCACCCTATAGAAATCGATATGGCGCCCCCACTCCTCGACGACTCTCTCTAGCTACCCCTGATTTGCCCTACAAAAATTGAAAAAGTGCTTGTGACTAATTTAAAGTGCAAACAGTGTTCAAACAAACAGGGCACAAAATGTCAGGGGGGTAACTTATCAATTAGATGTATGGAATCACGCCTCGACGCGTTTCCCCTTGCGATTCATCAGTTTATATTGTTCATCCAGTTCTGGGGTTATTTGTATAAGAAATGCTGTGAGAAAAAGTATAATTAATGTTTGTTTTTATTAATTATTGTTATATTATTATGGGAAGGATTTCCCTTGAAAATACATGCATTTTGTTTGCTTTATAATATTATTAGGGGAGAAACCGGAAGTGACATACCCGGACATGGGGGCTGGTTTACACAACATGGATATTGCATATAAAGGGGCCCAAACAAAATGGTGGTTCCCTATTTTCACATCAAGATATCAGAATGACACAGTGATTGCATCAGCCTCCTGATGAACCGCAAAGGGAAACGTGTCGAGGCGTGATTCCATACATCTAGTTGATAAGTAGCTCCCCCCTGACATTTTGTGCCCTGTTTGTTTGAACACTGTTTGCACTTTAAATTAGGCAGAAGCACTTTTCAATTTTTGTAGGTCAAATTAGAGGTAGCTAGGGACAGTTGTCGAGGAGTGGGGGCGCCATATCGATTTCTAAAGGGTGCCAACCTCCGCTGCTAGGTAGTGTACAGGAGGGAGGATTCATTATAGGGCATAATTAGCTCTCCTCCATTTTCTATGAACCGTTTTAAGACTGCCTCTCTGTGATAATCTTTGATATTTTGAGGATTCATTATAGAAAATTATTCCATTTTTGTGTTGTCTAATAAATGCAATAAATTTGTTGCAATAAATTTAAGAGATGTTTTTAGGAAAGGTTCTTTATTAGTTATGATGCCTCAGGTTGGTACGAGTTCGTAGACACCAAACATGTATAGGTTTACTTTTATCTAAGGGGTTAAAACAAATTCAGAAGTTTGTCCAAAAAAAGTGGCACACTTTTTGCACTCTTTTCCGCGACCCATAGTGTTATAATTTTTTCGGATATAGGGTTCAGTGATGGCTTATTTTTTGTGTCTCGAGCTGAAGTTTTTAATGGTACCATTTTTGCACAGATGCTATGTTTTCATTGCCTGTTATTGCATTTTGCACAAAATTTATGATGACCAAAAAACATAATTTCGTCGTTTGGAATTTTCTGCTGCTATGCCGTTTAGCGATCAGATTATATGATGTTATATTTTGATAGATCAGGTATTTCTGAACGTGGCAATACCAAATGTGTGCATATTTTTTTTAAACCTTTAATTTTCAATGGGGGAAATGGGCGGTGATTTGAACTTTTAGGGGGTTTTTTAAACTTTCTTTTAACTTTTTTTTATTTTACTAGTCCCTCTTGGGGGCTGTAAGGATCAACAGTCTGATCACTCATTCATTTCTGTTGATCAGAGCTGCACAGCTCAGACTAGGAGAAATGCTTGTTTTCTGTTACAGGCAGCACTCTGCTAGCAGTAACAGGAAGTGAGTTATGATAGCGACAGGAGTCATCACATGACCCTGTGCTACCATAGCAAACATCGGCTCCCCGCGATCACTTCACGGGGCCTCCGATGGCAGTGGGTAAGTGTGCATTACCAGCTACCGGCTCGTCGCATTTTGACAACGCGATCTAAGGGTTTAACAGGCACAGGGGGATCGTGGATCCACCTGCGCCTGCATGGTACACATGGCTGCTGTACAAATCAGCTGATATGTGTGGGGATCACCGCAGGCTCACCACAGCAGCTGGCAGCGATTACCCCTTCATGATTTAGGTCGTACCAGTACAATCTTGGTCATGAAGGGGTTAAACAGCAGAATTTCTGAGTAAAAAAGTAGAAAGAAAAAGAAACTTTTATAAAGAAGATTGTCATTGTGTCATGTGGTGTAGACACTGGGAGCAAAAGCAGTAGAAGAAACACAGCATTTACACTATATGTGAACACAGCCTTAGCATTACATTTTTATTACATTTTTTATGAATTTAATAGACAAAAATAATCAATCAATCATGGAATGTTTTTATGCCATTTACCAATCTCCATAAATAATCTGATCTCTATGTTGTTTGAACTTATTTCTTCTCTGCAGCCGCTCGCTTCCAGTTATAGAGCAGTGTTGGGAGCGGTTTCAGTCCCTGCTCACTATACTATGCGCACGCTGTAATAATTTCCCGACTCTTTGGTATACACCCTGCTCTGCAGCGTGTGTGTGTAGATCAGACTGTCATTCAGTACAAGGAGTGATTACAGTGTGCTCATGGTATAGTAACTGGATACTGTACTCGCTCCCTGCACTGCTCTATTACTGGAAGCGAGTGATGGCAGGGAAGATATAAGCTCATTTTCTCCTGGTAGCTGCTGTTCCAGTAATGCCTGTTTCACACATCAGTGAAAAACACAGACGGTTTTCACTGACGTATTAAAAATGCATATGTCCCTCTGTGTGCCGTGATTCACGGCACAAGTGGGTTGTCCATGTGCAATCTGTTAGACGTGATCCGTCATCCGTGATAGTGTGACGCTCCTGGACTAGTCAGGTCACCACAGGGTACTGCACGCTCTTTATTCTTAGTGCAGGACTCAACCCCCCATTATGGGTTCCCAACCTGTGGTACCGCCTCCACCAGCATCCAAAATCCCAACCACCCCTCACACCATACCCTGTCAGACACACCAGTGGGCTGCTGAGCTGGAATAGGGCCGCCCACCTAGGGATCAGACAGATTGGTGGGAGGAGGGAAGTCAGCAAGGGAGGAAGTAGAGAGCAGAGCAGAGCTGACACGGAGAAGAGTAGTAGCCCTCGAGCAGTGAGAAGCTAGGGGGGCGTGTGGCTCCCGGGGAGTAAAGAGGTTTGGTTGCAGGCGGTGGTCTGGACCCGGAGAAGTCGGAGACCCGGTCGCGAGATATTGGGACTGGGTGCCTGGACCTAGTCTTGTAGGATGGTCAGCGGCTCGAGTACAATCAATAGCCGGTCTGGGACCGAAAGCATGGCGGGGTACTTGACCCTAGGTCGGGGAGTAGCTTCAAGCAACCCGGCAATTAACCTGCAGAAGATAGTGACATTATGACTGTCCCCACGAAGCTCAGAGATCAGGGGCACTAGCGCAACGAGGGGGATAGGGCTTTCCAATTCAAGCAGACCACAGAAATCCCAAGCGTGAGCCCTTGGGAGCAAGCTCCTCTTCTATCAATAGCAGGGAATGGGGCCCAGACAGCTTTATGCTTTAGGCCACTTGGACACTTCTAAAATTGTGCACAGAAGCAGGCTCCGGACTATCAGGCAGTACTGCAGGGGACAGATACCCGGACGGGCTCCCCCAAGAGGACAGCGGCACCCAGAGACTTGGTTTACCTTGTTGTCAGAGTCTGCTTTCATCACCGACGCTGTCTGAGTGAGTACCTGGTCATCCCCTTCTTCTAGCAAGTCTGCGCTCCCCTGCACACCACCATTCACAGTCCCGGAAGGAAGCCAGATGACGTGGAAGGAAACGTCATCTGGCTTCCCCCTTCCATCTCCCCACCGGTCATTCATATTGGCAGCGGCGGTAGTCCCTGTTATCGCACACCATGGGTGGCGTCACGAACTATATCTCCCCTATAAATAACCCCCCCTTTTCATTTGAGAGTGGCCATACCCCCCGGGTCCAGAGACCCTCGAACCACGAGTAACCACCCTCGGATCCGAGAGGTTCAAAATCTGCAGGGGCGGCACAACAGCACATGGATGTATACTCACCTGTCCCCGATCCTGCTGTCCGTGGTGCTGAACTCTTCAGCTCTGCTATGTTTCTGTCCCCTGCTTCAGCTACTTCCAGGTCAACTGTGGCTGCATACATGAATATGCATGCCAGTAATTAGCCTGGCAGGAAGCAGCAGCCAGCAGAGGCCGAAGAGAGTGTCGCTAGAGAAGGTGAGTTAAAAATGCTTTTTATCTTTAATGTCCGTGTTTTTCTGGTACGTGTTTCATGGATCACACCATAGTGTGGTCTTTGGGACTTCAGTGATGCCAGAAAAAAACAGACATGTCTTCGTGCGGCAATCACGGACATGCATGTATACTGCATGGAGACACGGTCAGTAGAAAATCACCGATGTGTGCTCAGACCCAATGATTATAATGGGTCTGCGTATGTCCGTGATTCTGGTATGTATAAAAACTAGCACTAACATACCAGATTCACTGACGTGTGAAAGAGGCCTAAAGGGCACTTTACACGCTGCGATATCGATATCGCTAGCGAGCATACCCGCCCCATCGGTTGTGCATCACGGGAAAATCGCTGCCCGTGGTGCATAACATCGCTTACACACGTCACATGGACTTACCTTCCCTGCGACGTCGCTGTGGCCGGCGAACCGCCTCCTTTCTAAGGGGGTAGTTTGTGCGGTGTCACAGCGACGTCACACGGCAGCCATCCAATAGAAGCGGAGAGGCGGAGATGAGTGGCCGTAACATCCCGCCCACCTCCTTCATTCCTCATTGCTGGTGGACACAGGTAAGGAGATGTTCGTCGTTCCTGCAGTGTCACACATAGCGATGTGTGATGCCGCAGGAACGACGAACAACCAATGGCATGCACCACCAACGATATTATGAAAAGGAACGACGTGTTAACGATTAACGATTTTTGATGTTTTTGCGATTGTTGATCATCGCTCCTAGCTGTCACATGCTGCGATGTCACTAACGACGCCGGATGTGCCTCACAAATACCGTGACCCCGACGATATATTGTTAGCGATGTCGCAGCGTGTAATGCACCCTTAAGGCAGACAGGCACTATTTTAATGCTCTTTATCTATATTATCTAGCATATTAGCCAGATGTCTGCAGCAATGTTTCTAGACATGCCAGGTTTTTTTTTAAGACTGCTTAAGAAACATCCCACCCAATAAACTAGCATTTTCCTCATTCGTCGCCCTGTTTAGATGGACTAATCAGGAATAAGCGATTCTATGAACTCGCATTCCTTGTTTATTGTCTGGTCTAAATGGGAGGTTAGTAAACATTTTATAAAAGTTGCGATCTTATTAACATCTTTTGTATCTAGACAAAACTGGTTTTCAGCTTGGTGAGCCCTAATCTCCACATGGAACAAAAGATCCCGCAGGCTGCGTCTTCCATTGACTCTGGGAGGCGCAATGCAGAAAGAAATTGTTTCCGGAGTTTACCAAAATGACAGTACTTATCAATACTCCTCTAATGCTGTTTGCTTTGATCCTGATATTATAACGTTAGCATAATAAATACCCAAATTATCTCATTTGAGGAAATAATGATAAGAAATGGAACAGATCCATCTATGTCATTTATTTTGGCTCCCTATATGATCCCGAGGTTAGTAATGTTTGATAAGGGGGGTTAATTCAAAGTAAAATCTGCCCAAGACTGCAAGAAATAAATCTTTCTGAGAAAATGGGTTAAAAATATCATGATTCATTATTTCATATACACGAGAGTTAAAACTGCATATTGAATTAACTCTTACACAGTGGATTCTTGCCAATGTGAATCCCGTAGGAAAAGCTCATAGATGAGCACAAGTAGAAATAAATCTGAAAAAACAGTAACTGCGCCAAGGCTGGTAAATCGTGAACAGAATCTCTTTCCTGAGAACAGTTTCAATTCCTTAGTGTGAACTGGCTTGACAAATGGTGACACTATGTGGCAGTGGGGGGGTAAGACATATTTACTGCTTTCTCGCAGCAGACTGCAGCATTGTATAGGGAGATGGTACAGACACGTCTATTACTTGCACAATAGTATAAGAGGCGAGAATGCAATATAATAGAAGGCAAAACAAATTACTGGAATTGGAGTTTAAGGAAGCAGGAAAGAACTTTCTATTAACATACAGTCGTAATATTATTTAATCGTATCACAGCAAATTGTATAGTATTATTTAGAAATTGGGAATTATTGAAATTATCCATGGGCCTTGTAGAAAATGACCTTTTGTCAACTCTATAATGCTAAACTGGTATTAAAGTTACACCCCTTAAGGACAGGGCACTTTTTCGTTTTTGCGCTTTTGTTTGTTCCTCCCCTTTTTTTGCCGGACGAGCTTTTCTTTTGAATCACACCAGCCATTTTATCGTATAATGTACTGAAAATCATGAAGAAAATGTAAAAGTTTGGTGAAACAGCAAAATTCCACAATTGTTCTTTTTTATTATTTACATTGTTCATTTTACAGTACAACTGACATGACAGTATGATTCTACAGGTCATTATGGTTGCACAGATACAAAACATGCATATATGTTCTTTTATTATTGTTTATTATTTATGTCAGCAGATTTGGGGCCTATAAGCCACCACCAGTGAGCTCTTATATACAGCATTCTAACATGCTGCATATAAGAGCCCAGGCCGGGGGTATAACATAAAAAACACTTTATAATACTCACCTAGGGGGTCGCTCCAGTGCAGACTGGTCAAATGGACCAGCGCCTCCTCTTTCAGCCATCTTTGTTATCCTCCTTCTGAAGCTGGTGTGCATGACGCGTACTACGTCATACACACTCGCCGTCACTGAAGTCCTGCGCAGGCGTACTTTGATCTGCCCTGCTCAGGGCAGATCAAAGTATTGTAGTGCGCCTGCACTGGACCTCAATACCGGCCTGTGTGCATGAGAAGCACTGCAGTGACCTGAGATGACTTCATGAGGTCAGCCCAGATCACCGCTGTGGCTCACACAGTAGTGTGTGAGCAGCCGAAGGCGTGACGAGCGGTGACATCATGAGGGTAGCTCAGTTCATCACCACAGGCAATTACCTGAGCTAAACTCATGACGTCAGTGCACATCACTGAGTTCCATGCCCATGGCCGTTCTCACACTGCGACATGCGGTGACGTTGCATGTCCTCGTGATACTTCGAGTGAGAACGGCCACGGATATGGAACTCAGTGATGAACAGTAATGTCATTAGTTCAGCGGAGTTCATTGCTGCAAGCATGATATCACTGCTCATCACGTCTGCAACCACTCACACACTGCAGTGACCTGGGCTGACCTCGTGAAGTCATCTCAGGTGACTGCAGTGCAGCCCTCACTTCATGTACTCCCTGCCTCACCACTGTGACCTCCAGGATACAGGAAATACACAAGACTTCCACACCACTTTTCACAGTCTGATTGACTGTTTCCCTCATTCTCACTACTGTCATGTATTTCATAGTCAACTACCAGGGCATTTAAAAAAAAAATGTGTTCACAACAGTTCCGATATACATCACAAACTATCCAGGCAGTACCAGATCTTCCTTACCATAGCAATCCACTTTAGGGTATGTATATGTGGCGCCCTGGACAAGCCAGGACGTCACAGGTACTGCAACAACACACCCCACACCCCGGATAGGCACATCTAGGTCAAACAAAAATCCTTGTTGCCTCCCTCCAGGGGCTGATGTCCACACCAGGGGGTGGATCCAGGCGGTTGGCCCCACCCACCAAGGAGTACACAGTCCTGGAGGCGGGAAAGAAGTCAGAGGGAGAGATAGTGACGAGTAGTTTGGAGTGGAGGAGTGAAGTGGTAGCGGAAGAGGCTGACCTTGTCCGGGTGCGTGGCCCGAGCACATACAGCAAGGTTGGCAGACGGTGGTGACCGTCTGAAGGAGGGGCTGATTGACGTGAGCCGTAAGGACTGGGGACGGGCGGTGGCCCGCCGGTACCGGATCGGGGAGCGAAGAGAAGCTAGCACCATCCGGCAGGGCCTACGGACCCCGACCAGGCTAGGAGTCGCCGTAAAACCGGTCAAATCCGTTAGCGAAGGGAACCTCCGGGGTTTCCCAGCAGTCAAGACCCGATTGAAGGCAACAGCTCAAACCGTGAAGGGAAATACAGTCACCGCCAAGGCTACAGTTCCCAGGGCCAGAGCCTGCGGGCAAAAGGGGCTCCCTCAGCATCCATCCAAGCTGGGGAGCGGGTTACCGGTGGGAAGCCACCAGAACCGAGAACACAACACAGGTTCAGGGAAAGGCAGTCACCGCCAACCTACCGGGAGAAGAACCACCGCAGCCGTCAGTGGGACCCGTCCATCCAGCCATTTGTTTTACCGGAGACTTTGTATTCATCATTGGCTGAGTGAGTACCACTGTGCCGTGCGGCACCGCGCTGCCCCCACATCCCTGCACCTCACCAGGCCCCGTAACCCGCCTGCCATCCCTCCTTCACCGGGCCCCGGGACAACCAACCCCCCTACCCACGGAGGGGAAAAACAACATCCAAGCTGCCCCCTGCCATCGCTCCCAGGATCCCCGTCCAGAGCAGCGGTGGTGTCACAACCTCACCACAACCGTGGGTGGCGTCACAGACAATAAATCCCCCAAACCATTCCCCTTTTCACTCACGGGCGAGGAGCGCCGCTCGAGTCCCCGGGATCCGGCCCACCGCTCGAGCCACCACCGAGCAGCAAGCAAAGCAGCAGCAGTGCCGGACCCGAGCGTGGTGAGCACAGCGTCCCCTCCCCGCCCGCGACAACTTGGCGTCACGAACAGGATCTTACCACTCTGCCGTCTGGTAGAGCTGCGCCTTGTGACCGCCGGAGGAGTCCGGCCGAAAAATTTGAGAAGCCGCCATTTTGGGCGCTAAAAATCTCCGCTCGAGCGTCTCCTCAAGCAGTGGAGGCGCGAAAGCCGAAACCTCGCCCCTGTAGAGGAGGAGCCGGAAAAAGACTAAGGGGGACGGATGGCGTCTGGAAGCATTTAGCCCTCGGCTATAAAAGCAGGGACGCCAGGACCCTGCGGCCATCTTGTGGTTTCTGGAGGAGGCCGCCGCAGGGATGTCCCAACCGTCCCGCAGTACCGTAGCCCCCGCGCCTGGGACCGCGGCGTGGGTGGAGGTCCGGACCGCCCAGCTACAACAACAGCTGAAGATCTGGGTGCAGCTCCTCTTGGAGGAGTGGGAGGCCGACATGGCGGAGGTGGTGGCGGCCATACGGAGACGCGAGGTGGAGAGAGTTTTGGAGGAGCGGGTAAGTGACCCACGCCCCTGTACCCCTAGCGGGTCGGTCATCGCGGCCGAGGGGCCCGGTCTACACCCGCTTGCCCTGCTACCTCCCCCGCTACCCGTATTGGCTGCTGCTGCCCCATCACTAGGCCCGCTACCACCACAATCGGTAGCGGTACCCCGCCAATCCGCCCCGGCGGACCGGTCTGCAGCAGAAGTCCTTGACCGCCCGGAACCGCTTCCATGGAAGGAGCCAAAGGCTAAACCCATTAGCGAAGGTCCACCGGAAGCACCTGTGACCGTGCCTGGCCCCGCACCACCCCCGGCAGCCCAACTCGTGCAGGAGGAGGCGGAGGCTCAGCGGGAGAGGACCCCGGGTCGCCGCTGTGAGGCAGCACCCCAGGCCATGACACCGCGGGACCTGCCGCCCAGAACACTGGCAGTGGGCAGTGTGAAGGAGGTCTCGCGGGGCCTGACCCATGCGCAGGGGCCCGCAGCAGCCCCGTATTGGGACAGGGAGCCGACACCGCTGGGCCGGGAGATTGCCGAAAGGGAGAGGAGAAAGGCGGAGTTGGTGGCCCGCACTATTGAAGAGAAGGAGCGTCTCCGAAGAGCCACCTTCCGAGTGCGGGGCCCAAGATATGAAGGGCAGGTGCGGAGATTTGATACCCGAAGGGGGTATGGCTTCATTTACGAACCGGGCCTGAAGGCCAAAGTCTTCGTGGCCCGAAGAGATGTGAATGACCACGTGCCAGAAGACCATCCAAGCCACAATCTGCTCCCCGGTGACCTCGTCAACTACACCCGACATTGTGGGGAGAGGGGCTGGTACGCCCTGGGTGTCCAGCTGAGAGGAGGCGAGGGGCCTCAAGCACCCGCTCAGCCCCCTACCCCAGTCGGCGAGGTGGTCCTAAAGTGAAGCCGGCGGTTATCCGGCCAAAAGTTGTCCCCGTTCGTACCACCAGTAGAGTTAAGAGTATTTGAATGATAAGATTGAATCAACCGAAATTTATCTGATTGGAACCGTGATTGAACCGGCCTTTGCCAGCAACTAGTCTCCGTAGGGACTTTCTGCAACCGTTGCGTAAGGAACCTCTTACAGACAAGCCCGAGAACTTGCAGGGCAACCACAAACTTATGGGATGTAAATAATTGTTGGCTTAATCCGTTACCGCCTTCGGAGAGGCTGATTTGGGAGGATGGGCCTGGAGGAAAGGGATGGCCCAGGCCCGCCACTACCGTAACCAGTGACGATCCTCCGGGGATTCAGGGGTCCCCATGGACGTGGGTCCCCTGAAAGAGACAGTACCCGCTCGGGCCACCGCCCGTCCACGGTCCATACGGTTTGCTCCGATCAGCCTCTCCTGCAGACGGTCACCACCGTCTGCCAACCTTGCTGTTTGTGCCCGGGCCACACACCCGGACACGGTCAGTCTCCTCCTTTACCACTCTCTCTTCAACCTCGAAAACTGAACTCTAAACTGATCCCTTTTCCCGCCTCCAGGACTGTGAACTCCTCGGTGGGCGGGACCAACCGCCTGGCCCACCCCCTGGTGTGGACATCAGTCCCTGGAGGAAGGCAACAAGGATTTTGTATTTGACTCTGGTGTACCTAACCGGGGTGTAGGGTGTGTTGGTGTTGTCCTGTGATGACCTGGCTTGTCCAGGGCGCCACATTCCCCCTTAGCAAAATGCAGACCGTCCGCGGGCTGCCCATCCATCGCCGGTTTTATTTTCACAACTTAAAAGAGATAAAACGGTAAAACATGTAATACAAGTATATTAACTCTTCCCACATCGGGAGGCATATTTCTTAAACGTTGCTAAACGGTAACGGCTTCCGCTCTCTCCCACCCAAGCAACCTGGCCCTGATGCTGCCCCTAAGCAAATGGGCAGAACCCCTTGACCCCCCTTGACCCCAAGAACGTTCGCCAGAAGGCTTGCCACACTCATCAGGAGGGCTTTAAACTAGAAGAAGAGGGGATGGGAGAAAAAACAGCAGACAAGAACATGCAACAGAAGGACAAACTAATCAAGGATACTAGATGCCGTAAAGAGGACCCAAGACAGGGTAATCAGAAGGAAGCTAAGAAAAGGGGAGCAAAACTTCTTTCCTGCATGCTGACCAATGCAAGAAGCCTGACCAATAAGATGGAGGAACTGGAGCTGGTAATGTATGAGGAGAAATACGACATAGTAGGAATAACTGAGACATGGTTAGATGATAGTTATGACTGGGCGGCTAACCTGCAAGGATATGAATTGTTTAGGAGGGATCGTAAAAAAAGGAAAGGGGGTGGAGTCTGTCTATATATAAAGTCCAGTTTAAAGCCCAGACTAAGAGAAGATATTCAAGAGGGAAATGAAGAGGTGGAGTCTCTATGGGTGGAGATACAAGGAGGGAAAACTAATAAAATCCTCATAGGGGTTTGTTATAAGCCACCAAATATAACAGAAACTACTGAAAATATATTATTGAAACAAATAGACAAAGCAGCAAATCACAATGAGGTGATTATTATGGGGGACTTCAATTACCCCGATATAGACTGGGAAACTGAAACCTGCGTATCTCAGAAAGGAAACCGGTTTCTGTCAGTAACTAAGGATAATTATCTGTCCCAACTTGTGCCAGGCTCAACTAGAGGGGCAGCCCTTCTGGACTTAATTTTAAGCAACAGGCCAGATAGAATAACAGACGTACGAGTGGATGGGCACCTAGGGAATAGTGACCACAATATAATACAATTCCACTTGTCCTTTAGTAAGGTGCCTTGGAGGGGGGTTACAAAAACGCTGAATTTCAGCAAAGCAAAGTTTGATCAGCTTAGAGAAGACCTTCGCCAAATTGATTGGGACAATGTCCTCAAAAATGGGAGCACAGAAAATAAGTGGGACATTTTTAAATCGGTATTAAACACCCACTGCGGGCTAGCCATACCATACAGAAATAAAAGGGCTAGGAACAGGAGAAAACCAATGTGGCTAAATAAGGATGTAAAAGGGGCAATGAATAATAAGAAAAAGGCATTTAAAAAGCTAAAACAAGAAGGCAGCGAGGAAGCATTAAAAATATATAGAGAAAAAAAAAAAATGTGTAAAAAACAAATATATTTAGCAAAAGTAGAAACTGAGAGACTCATTGCTAAGGAAAGCAAAGCAAATCCCAAACTATTCTTTAATTATATAAACAGAAAAAAGATTAAAATTGATGGTGTTGGCCCTTTAAAGAATAATGAGGGTAAAATCATAGAAAGTGATGTGGGAAAAGCAAATGTTTTAAATACTTTTTTCTCAACTGTGTTCACACAGGAAAAGCATATGCCAGGGGAAATGCAGAGTGATCATGTAAATGCCCCATTAAGTATGACCTGCCTAACCCAGGAAGAAGTGCAGAACCGACTTAGTAACATTAAAATTGACAAATCACCAGGCCCTGATGGCATTCACCCTCGGGTATTAAGGGAGTTAAGTAATGTGATAGACAGGCCTCTATTCCTTTTATTTAAAGACTCTATAGAAACTGGGTCTGTTCCACTGGATTGGCGGCTAGCAAATGTGGTACCAATATTCAAAAAAGGGTGTAAAAGGGAACCTGGAAACTATAGGCCGGTAAGCTTAACATCTGTTGTGGGTAAAATGTTTGAAGGGTTTTTAAGGGATACTATTATGGAATGTCTCAATGTTAATAACTGTTTAACTCCATATCAACATGGATTTATGAAGGATCGCTCCTGTCAAACTAACCTGATCAGCTTCTATGAGGATGTAAGCTCTCACATGGACCGAGGAGAATCATTGGATGTCATTTATCTCGACTTCGGTAAAGCATTTGACACTGTCCCACATAAAAGACTGCTAAGTAAAATGAGAAAGCTTGGGCTCGGGGAAAATGTGTGTAGATGGGTAGGTAGCTGGCTTAGTGGTAGAAAACAAAGAGTGGTTATTAATGGTGCATACTCAGATTGGGCCAGGGTTACTAGTGGGGTGCCACAGGGGTCTGTATTGGGCCCCCTACTATTTAATATATTTATTAATGATCTGGTGGATGGTTTACAGAGTAAAATATCAGTATTTGCAGATGATACAAAACTATGTAAGGTAGTTAACACAAAGGAGGACAGTTTGCAACTACAGATGGATTTGAGTAAATTGGAGAATTGGGCTGAAAAATGGCAAATGAGGTTTAACACAGATAAGTGTAAGGTTATGCACATGGGAAGGAGAAACAGATGCTACGATTACTTACTAAATGGGAAACTGCTGGGGAAATCAGACATGGAAAAAGACTTAGGCATCTTAGTGAATAAGAATCTAAATTGGAGTGCCCAGTGTCAGGCAGCAGCCACCAAAGCAAATAGGGTGATGGGATGCATTAGAAGAGGTCTGGGGGCACGAGATGAAAACATCATTCTCCCTCTGTACAAATCACTAGTCAGACCACACTTGGAGTATTGTGTGCAATTTTGGGCGCCGGTGCTGAAGAAAGACATTACTGAACTTGAATGGGTTCAGAGGCGGGCTACTAAAATAATAAATGGAATGGGTGCATTACAATACACGGAAAGGTTATCAAAATTAGGTCTATTTACTCTAGAAAAGAGAAGACTTAGGGGAGACCTAATAAATATGTACAAATATATCAGAGGGCCATATAGAGATCTCTCCCATGATCTGTTTGTACCAAGGACTATGACAAGAACAAGGGGGCATTCTTTTCGATTAGAGGAAAGAAAATTCCTACATCAGCATAGAAGAGGGTTCTTCACGGTAAGAGCAGTGAGGCTCTGGAACTCTCTTCCTGAGGAAGTGGTGATGGCCAACTCACTGAATGAATTTAAGAGAGGAATGGATGCATTTCTTGTTAGCAAAAGTATAGAAGGTTATAAATAGCATAATCTTACAGGTAGATAGAAGAGCGACCTAGATTATTAGAGGAATGGGGGGGGGCTGCAATACCAAGACAGGTTATTAAACTTGGGGTTAGTTAGTTAGGAAAAACAAAGGCTTAGGGGGATCTAATCACAATGTATAAATATATGAGGGGACAGTACAGAGACCTTTCCAAAGATCTCTTTACACCTAGGCCTGCGACTGGAACAGGGGGCATCCGCTAAGTCTTGAGGAAAGAATGTTTAATCATAATCACAGATGAGGATTCTTTACTGTACGAGCAGTGAGACTATGGAGCTCTCTGCCGTATGATGTTGTAATGAGGGATTCACTAGTAAAATTTAAGCAGAGCCTGAACGCATTTCTTGAAAAATATAATATTACCAGTTGTGTATATTAGATTTTATGACAGGGTGTTGATCCAGGGAACTAGTCTGATTGCCGTATGTGGAGTCAGGAAGGAATTTTTTTCCCCATTGGAGCTTATTTGACACATTGGGGTTTTTTTGCCTTCCTCTGGATCAACATGTTAGGCTACAGGTTGAACTAGATAGACTTAGAGTCTCCCTTCAACCTTAAAAACTATGAAACTATGAAACTATGAAACAGTCCAGCACAAGTTGCCCGAGCGGGTTCTGTCCTTTTCAGGGGACCCACGTCCATGGGGAACCCCTGAAACCCCCAGAGGATTGCCACCGGTTACGGTAGTGGCGGGCCTGGGCCATCACTTTCCTCCAGGCCCATCATCCAAATCAGCCTCTCCGGAGGCGGTCACGGTTTCAAGCCAACATTTTTATTTAGATATCACAAGTTCGTGGTTGCCCTGCTAGTTCTCGGGCTTGTCCGTAGCAGTTTCTACGCATTGGTTGTAAACAGTCCCCATGGGGACAACAGTTGCCGGCAACGACCGGTTCTAATCAGGGTTCTCAATCAGGTGACTTCTTCGGTAATCATTTTCACTTATCATTTGCAACTTTTAACTGATGGTCCCAACGGGGACAACTTGCAACGGGGCTCCGCTGCCATTACTCGGACTCTTCGGTTGAGGCGGCCCCATCCTCCGCTACCAGCATCTCGAACATGCAGTAACAGGCCTGCTGTGAAAGGGGTGCCCGGTATCCGTTCCCACCGACGCGCGGGTTGTAATAAACCACTGGCTCCCCCTCATAGCGGAGACGCTCACTCGCCTCCTCGGGTTCAGGTGTGGGCTCGGCGCCGGGGCCAGAGTCGTTATCCTTCATCCCCGCGCCAGGCGGGTTGCCGCCAGCTGCCGCAGTTTCCAGGCCACCGACATCCAGCACATCAGATTCAGCTGTAGTAACACGGGGCAGCAGATCAGGTTGGTCAACACTGAGGTGCCTCATGAGTAACGGCAGGGACGACGCGAGGGCCAAAACGGGACCGGGCCCCCCAGCCGCAGTGGCCGGTCCTGGTAAAACATGGGGACGTGGGTTACCCTTCGGCTCCATCACACCTGCTCCCATCCCATACATTGGAGCAGCTGCAACCAGCATTTCCACCTCATGGGTCCACTGCTCCATCATGAGATATATCTGATGTTGCTGGCGCTGGTTGAACTCGACTACTCTGGCCTTCATTCACGCCACGGTCCCGGTCTCGGACACAGCGCCTGGTGCCATCCTGGCAGGGGCCTCTGATACATCTTCATCAAGGGGCCACGATCTCGGCGGTTCCCACAGGGGCAATTCAGGACGGCCCTGCACGTCTGCAGCCAGTCGTTCCGCCGGGGCAGATTGGCAGGGTGTCGCTACCGGTTGGACAGGCAGCGGGCCTAGTGGCGGGGCGGCAGCCACTAACACAGGTAACAGGGGAGGAGGCAGGGTGAGCGGGTGCAGGCCGGGCCCCCCAGCCACAGTGGCCGATTCCTCGGGAATACAGGGGCGTGGGTCTCTTACCCACTCCTCCGGATCCTCCTCCACCTCGCGTCATCGCATAGCAGCCACCACGTCCGCCATGTCGGTCTCCCACTCCTCCAGGAGGAGCTGCATGTGGGCCTGCAGACGGTTACTCAGCGGGGCGGTCTGGTTTTTCAGCCACGTCGCCGTGCAGGGTGCGGGGGCTTCATCGTTGGTGGTCGGACTGTGCATCTCGGCAATGAGGTTTTCCAGGAACCCGATATCGCTGCAGAGTCCTGGCATCCCTACTTTTATAGCCGCGGGCTACATGCGACCAGACGCCATCAGTCCCCCTTAGTCTTTTTCCGGCTCCTCCTCTACAGGGGCGGGGCTTCGGCTTTCGCGCCTCCACTACTCGGGAAGACACTCGAGCGGGGACTTTTCGCGCCCAAAATGGCGGCTTCTCAAATTTTTCGGCCGGACACCTCCGGCGGTCACAAGGCGCACCTCTACCAGACGGCAGAGCGGTAAGATCCTGTTCGTGACGCCAAGTTGTCGCGGGCAGAGGAGGGGACGCTGCGCTCACCCACTGCCGGATCCCGGGGACTCGAGCGGCGTTCCTCGCCCGTGAGTGAAAGGGGGGGTGGTGTGTGGTTTGGGGATATTGTCCGTGACGCCACCCACGGTTGTGGTGAGGTTGTGACACCACCGCTGCTCTGGACGGGGATCCCGGGAGCGATGACAGGGAGCAGCTTGGATGTTGGTTCTCCCCTCCGTGGGTAGGGGGGTTGGTGGTCCCGGGGCCAGGTGAGGGGTAGGGATGGATGGCAGGCGGGTTACGGGGCCTGGTGAGGTGCAGGGTTGCGGGGGCAGTGCTGTGCCGCACGGCACGGTGGTACTCACTCAGCCAGTAATTCACACAGAGTCTCTGGTCAAACAAACGGCTGGATGGACGGGTCCCACAGGTGGCTGCGGTTGTTCTCCTCCCGGCAGGTTGATGGTGACTGCCTTTCCCTGCACCTGTGTAGTGTGTATGGTTCAAATGGGTTCCCACCGGTAACCCGCTCCCCAGCTTGGATGGATGCTGAGGGAGCCCCTTTTGCCCGCAGGCTCTGGCCCTGGGAACTGTAGCCTTGGTGGTGACTGTGTTTCCCTCTACGGTGTGAGCTGTTGCCTTCAATCGGGTCTTGGCTGCTGGGAAACCCCGGAGGTTCCCTTTGCTAACGGATTTGACCGGTTTTACGGCGACTCCTAGCCTGGTCGGGGTCCGTAGGCCCTGCCGGATGGTGCTGGCTTCATTTTACTCTCTGATCCGGTACCGCCGGGCCACCGCCCGTCCACGGTCCACTCTCTCTTCAACCTCCAAAACTGAACTCTAAACTGATCCCTTTTCCTGCCTCCAGGACTGTGAACCCCTCGGTGGGCGGGACCAACCGCCTGGCCCACCCCCTGGTGTTGACATCAGCTCCTGGAGGAAGGCAACAAGGATTTTGTGTTTGGCTCTGGTGTACCTAACCGGGGTGTAGGGTGTGTTGGTGTTGTCCTGTGACAACCTGGCTTGTCCAGGGCGCCACAATATCATGTCTTTAGAAGCTTCTGATAGGTATATTAGCAACATCTGAGTTAATTAGACACACACCTGTGGATGTATTTTAATGCACACCTGAAACACACTTATGGACAGCCAAAAATTTGAAGAGTAATTTGATTTTGCCAAAAGACATGTGGGAGATCTCCCCAAATGTATGCAGGAAGGGGCAGTGGTCTGATGAGAATGAAATTTAACTTTTTGAACACCAAGGTAAATGCTATGTCTAGCACCCAATCAACACAGCTCATCACCCCAACAGTCCCCACTGTGAAACATGATGGTTACAGTATCATGCAGTGGAGATCTTTTTTGGCAGCAGGGACAGGGAAAATTGTTTAAGTTGAGGGTAAGATGGATGGTGCAAAATTGTCACACAGAGTTTTGCACCAAGCTTGCTGATTATCATGGCGGCGTCAGCCTCTGTTCATATTGCAGATTCTGACACTCCACCCAATGGTTTCTCTTGTGTATAGAATCAACACAGGCAGACTCTGGTATAAATCTGCTTTGTGCTGATTCATAGGCAGGCTAGGAAGAGTTCATCTCTGCTGGTCTACTTGCTCCTTTGATCACATGTTGTGGGGAGGTCTATCACATATGCTATGTATTTATACCGGTTGAAAACTTCCACCCACGCCAGCCATAGTTTGCTCTATGTTGGTCTGTGAGGTGTGGTGTCCCAGATTGTCTAGTGAAAGTTGTGCCTCTTTGCTTGGTGCCGTTGTGAAGTTTACCCCTGTTATTTTGTAGCTTTTTTCCTGCTCTTGTTTTCTTCTTGAATCTCTTTGTCATAAGGGTACCACAATAGAGAATGATCCCTCCTATTTTCCTAATGTTAGGAGATTGCAGCGCAGGGCTTCATACATACTTGCTCAGGTTAATACTACTGGCTGTGCAGATTCTCCTTTATCCAGCACTGCTAGAGTTAAGTAGAGCCTCTGGTCTCTTGAACTCTGAATGAATGCTAGAGACAGTTGTTCTATATTGCTAATTATCTCTGCATAAAGACTTTTCTACTAGCCTAGGTAAATGCCAGTTATAGTTTCTGCTTAGCTTGCCTCTAGAGAGAACCTATGAGCTGTGGACCAGGAAGCCATTCAGAGATCATTTGCTGTGTGAAAGTTGTGTTGAGTTTTTCCCTTCCTTAGTCCTTTTTGGTTTTACCCCTCTGGTCCATTCCTTATTACTACCTCTTGTTGTTTGAAGTGCTGTGTATGATTGCTGTAGATTTTACTCGTCTGTCTAATCCTCTCTGTCTCTTTAGCCTTGAGCGGGACTAGGATTTCTGCTGCCCTATGCACTATACAGGGCTGAGTCCAGGTAAAGACAGAGATAGGCACGTGATTGGCAACATAGTGAAAGAACCCGTATAGGGACGTTAGGGAGGGCAGGGATCAGCCTTAGGTTAGTTTAGGAGATGACCCTGGTCCCCTTTCCCTAGTACCAGGGCCCTCCATTGTATTGTGTACCTTGTGAGTTGTGGCGCTCGCCAGGGGTTTCAGTGTACATAGCGCAACCCCAGTAGTCACTGCATGACATTATCACTGGACCCATCAGTTTTTGAGGGTCAACTATGGACCCCATTGTTGCTTTAGCTGAGCAGCTGCAGAGTCTGTCAGTAGAGGTGACAGATCTGCATTCGGTTATGTTGCAGGTTATGTTTAGGTATGTTGCTCTCGGGCCATTCTTGCCTGAGCCTAAGGCTAGTTTCACACTTGCGTTGTTTTGACGCAAACGGAATCCGTCACTAATGTAGTACAGTTCATTTATTTACATTTGAAGCGCGTTACTATGGCGTGTGTGTGTGTCATGCAGTACCCACTTATGTCCACATGATGTCGCGCTTCCACTGTAAATAAATGATCTGTACTGTATTTGTAACGGAGCCCGAATCCGTTAAAATAGCGCAAATGTGAAACTGCCCTTAGTCAGCATTGCTGGATAGGTTCACTGGAGGACGGGAAAAGTTTATTGTATTTAGGGAGGCCTTTAAAGTTTAATTTAATCTTAGACCACACTCCTCAAGTACCAAGGAGCAGCGAGTGGGGATAGTTATCTCACTCCTCCAGGGAAATCCCTAAGCCTGGGCTTTCTCTCTCCTGCCCAGTTTTCAGTCACTACACACGGTTATGGTTTTTTTGTGCTTTGGGGCTCATTTATGATGATCCCGATCGCGTTGCCCTGACTTCATCCAAACTACATCAGATTCAGCAGAGTAATCGGCCAGCTGAGGAATTCTGCTCAGACTTCTGCAGATGGTCCACAGACACCAAGTGAATCATCCCGTGCTCCTGAGCTATTTCTGCCAATCTCTCTGAGACAGTTAAAGACATGCTAGTCTTGTATGAGGCTCCTGGTTCCCTGGAGGCCGCCATGTCCCTGGCTATCCGAGTTGACCACCGTTTCAGTAAAATATCAAAGGAGACACCATTACCTACCACGGATACTGTGTTTACTGAACATAGGTCTTTGCCCACTAAGGAGCCTATGTAATTGGGAGGGGCAAAATGAGAATTTGTTTCTTTTGTGGTGGTAAAGATCACTTTGAAGAGACCTGTCCCGCAATACAAAACTATACTCAGCCACCAAGAAAACAATTGAGCCCAGTTTGCATGGAAGATGCAGCCTAGGTGTACATATTTCCTTCATTGGTAGGTCTCAATTTTTTCTGCCCACTGAAGTCCTATTAGGTGTAAAAAAAAGGTGTATATTTACACTTTTTGGGATAGTGGTGTTGGTTCCAGTTTGGTGGACGTCCAGTTTGTCCAGGCCCAGTGGATTACTCCACATAAGTTACCTAAACCTATTCCCATTGCCAACATTGATTCTGCCCCTGAGTTAGGGGCATTTTACTCAGGTCATTCAAGGATTTATGTCTCCAGTTACGGGCCATGCATACAGAATCCATTGATTGTTTTGCTGGAGGGTCTTCCCTCCCCAGTGGTGTTAGGTCTCCCTTGGCTGATACTACACAATCCTGTGGTGGACTGGCAGGTATGGGAGATAGTAAAGTGATGAGAGTACTGCTGAAACAATTGCATGAGTACCTGTATATCCATGGCCACTGCCAAGTTCTTGCCTGAGTATCTGTCTGACTTTGAGGATGTTTTTTCTGAGAAAGGGTGTCAGGACTAGAGTTGAGCGCGGTTCGTGGTTCGTGGTTCTCCAGTTCGCGGCTCGAGTGATTTTGGGGCATGTTCTAGATCGAACTAGAACTCGAGCTTTTTGCAAAAGCTCGATAGTTCTAGAAACGTTTGAGAACGGTTCTAGCAGCCAAAAAACAGCTAAATCCTAGCTTGGTTTCTGCTGTAATAGTGTAAGTCACTCTGTGAATCAAACTATTATCACATTTCAGTGTATAGTGTGCGTGAACAGCGCCTTCAGATCACTGCTGTTTCTATAATGGCGATCGCCATTTTTTTTTTTTTTTTTCTTGTCTTCCTTCCCTAAGCGCGCGCGTCTTGTGGGGCGGGCCAGCATGTCAGCCAATCACAGACACACACACACCTAAGTGGACTTTGAGCCAGAGAAGCAACGGCATGTGTGATAGGATCTGCATGTCACATGTCCCTGCATTATAAAACCGGACATTTTCTTCACGAACGCCATTATCTGCCTTCTGCGTCTTTGGTGTCAGACATCAGTGTCGCAGCTCCGTCCTCCTGAGTCCTATAGCCGATACAGCTGTATGCGCTGCATACACAGCGTTAGACAGCTTAGGGAGAGCACATTCTAGCAGTCCTTTTAAGGGCTCAAAGCGGCAGGGTCAGAGAGCCATAAGTGACAGGTCCTGCAAACAGCAACAGCGTCTGTGTAGCCCAGGTCAGGGATTTCCTCCCTGCATTTCACCATTAGGAGGGAATAGAAAGGCAGGCTTCCATTCCTCTACCCAGAGCACCACAATCCTGCCACTGTACCCTCTTGTCCTCTGCACACTCCAACTCATTCTAAGTAAGCCATTATACTAGCAAACATTCAGTGTACCTAGTGGCATCCTATACGTGGCTATTGGACTTTGCTATAGTCCCACTAGTGCAAAGACATTTGCAGAGCACGTCTGCCTGCATTGCACACTACAACTTTTTTAAACTAAGCAATTTTACTAGCAAACACTCAGTGTACCTAGTGGCATCCTATACGTGGCTATTGGACTTTGCTATAGTCCCACTAGTGCCAAGACATTTGCAGAGCGCATCTGCCTGCGTTGCACACTCCAACGAATTATAACTAAGCCATTATACTAGCACACACTCAGTGTACCTAGTGGCATCCTATACGTGGCTATTGGACTTTGCTATAGTCCCACTAGTGCAAAGACATTAGCAGAGCACATCTGCCTGCATTGCACACTCCAAGTTTTTTAAACTAAGCAATTTTACTAGCAAACACTCAGTGTACCTAGTGGCATCCTATACGTGGCTATTGGACTTTGCTATAGTTCCACTAGTGCAAAGACATTTGCAGAGCACGTCTGCCTGCATTGCACACTACAACTTTTTTAAACTAAGCAATTTTACTAGCAAACACTCAGTGTACCTAGTGGCATCCTATACGTGGCTATTGGACTTTGCTATAGTCCCACTAGTGCCAAGACATTTGCAGAGCGCATCTGCCTGCGTTGCACACTCCAACTAATTATAACTAAGCCATTATACTTGCACACACTAAGTGTTTTTTAGTGGCATCCTATACGTGGCTATTGGACTTTGCTATAGTCCTACTAGTGCCAAGACATTTGCAGAGCGCATCTGCCTGCGTTGCACACTCCAACTAATTATAACTAAGCCATTATACTAGCACACACTCAGTGAACCTAGTGGCATCCTATACGTGGCTATTGGACTTTGCTATAGTCCCACTAGTGCCAAGACATTTGCAGCACGTCTGCCTGCGTTGCACACTCCAACTAATTATAACTAAGCCATTATACTAGCACACACTCAGTGTACCTAGTGGCATTCTATACGTGGCTATTGGACTTTGCTATAGTCCCACTAGTGCCAAGACATTTGCAGCACGTCTGCCTGCGTTGCACACTCCAAATAATTATAACTAAGCCATTATACTAGCACACACTCAGTGTACCTAGTGGCATCCTATACGTGGCTATTGGACTTTGCTATAGTCCCACTAGTGCCAAGACATTTGCAGCACGTCTGCCTGCGTTGCACACTCCAACTAATTATAACTAAGCCATTATACTAGCACACACTCAGTGTACCTAGTGGCATCCTATACGTGGCTATTGGACTTTGCTATAGTCCCACTAGTGCCAAGACATTTGCAGCACGTCTGCCTGCGTTGCACACTCCAACTAATTATAACTAAGCCATTATACTAGCACACACTCAGTGTACCTAGTGGCATCCTATACGTGGCTATTGGACTTTGCTATAGTCCCACTAGTGCCAAGACATTTGCAGCACGTCTGCCTGCGTTGCACACTCCAACTAATTATAACTAAGCCATTATACTAGCACACACTCAGTGTACCTAGTGGCATCCTATACGTGGCTATTGGACTTTGCTATAGTCCCACTAGTGCCAAGACATTTGCAGCACGTCTGCCTGCGTTGCACACTCCGACTAATTATAACTAAGCCATTATACTAGCACACACTCAGTGTACCTAGTGGCATCCTATACGTGGCTATTGGACTTTGCTATAGTCCCACTAGTGCCAAGACATTTGCAGCACGTCTGCCTGCGTTGCACACTCCAACTAATTATAACTAAGCCATTATACTAGCACACACTCAGTGTACCTAGTGGCATCCTATACGTGGCTATTGGACTTTGCTATAGTCCCACTAGTGCCAAGACATTTGCAGCACGTCTGCCTGCGTTGCACACTCCAACTAATTATAACTAAGCCATTATACTAGCACACACTCAGTGTACCTAGTGGCATCCTATACGTGGCTATTGGACTTTGCTATAGTCCCACTAGTGCCAAGACATTTGCAGCACGTCTGCCTGCGTTGCACACTCCAACTAATTATAACTAAGCCATTATACTAGCACACACTCAGTGTACCTAGTGGCATCCTATACGTGGCTATTGGACTTTGCTATAGTCCCACTAGTGCCAAGACATTTGCAGCACGTCTGCCTGCGTTGCACACTCCAACTAATTATAACTAAGCCATTATACTAGCACACACTCAGTGTACCTAGTGGCATCCTATACGTGGCTATTGGACTTTGCTATAGTCCCACTAGTGCCAAGACATTTGCAGCACGTCTGCCTGCGTTGCACACTCCAACTAATTATAACTAAGCCATTATACTAGCACACACTCAGTGTACCTAGTGGCATCCTATACGTGGCTATTGGACTTTGCTATAGTCCTACTAGTGCCAAGACATTTGCAGAGCGCATCTGCCTGCGTTGCACACTCCAACTAATTATAACTAAGCCATTATACTAGCACACACTCAGTGAACCTAGTGGCATCCTATACGTGCCTATTGGACTTTGCTATAGTCCCACTAGTGCCAAGACATTTGCAGCACGTCTGCCTGCGTTGCACACTCCAACTAATTATAACTAAGCCATTATACTAGCACACACTCAGTGTACCTAGTGGCATCCTATACGTGGCTATTGGACTTTGCTATAGTCCCACTAGTGCCAAGACATTTGCAGCACGTCTGCCTGCGTTGCACACTCCAACTAATTATAACTAAGCCATTATACTAGCACACACTCAGTGTACCTAGTGGCATCCTATACGTGGCTATTGGACTTTGCTATAGTCCCACTAGTGCCAAGACATTTGCAGCACGTCTGCCTGCGTTGCACACTCCAACTAATTATAACTAAGCCATTATACTAGCACACACTCAGTGTACCTAGTGGCATCCTATACGTGGCTATTGGACTTTGCTATAGTCCTACTAGTGCCAAGACATTTGCAGAGCGCATCTGCCTGCGTTGCACACTCCAACTAATTATAACTAAGCCATTATACTAGCACACACTCAGTGAACCTAGTGGCATCCTATACGTGGCTATTGGACTTTGCTATAGTCCCACTAGTGCCAAGACATTTGCAGCACGTCTGCCTGCGTTGCACACTCCAACGAATTATAACTAAGTTACATTGTCAGGGATATTTATTCTTTATTATTCTGCTGTTAATAAAGCTAGACCACCACTGCAATCTTCACCACCTCTCAATTTTTACTACCACATTTTCAGTCCACAATCTTGTCGCAATCAACATGAGTGGCAAAATGACAGATGCTGGTGGAAAGGGGAAGAGGCGTGGTGGAAAAGGCAAAAAAGGTTTTGTCAGTGGGGAAGGTGCCAAAGCTCCATTATCATCTGCTGAAGATAGACCATCTACTAGCAAAAGTAAGATGTCTACTACTTATTGTGGACAATCCGATGTGCTCCCTTTTTTACGGACACGAACAAGAGGAACAAAGGTAGATGATGGGCAAAAAAGGAAAATGCTTGAATGGATCTCAAGTGGTCCAACAAGTGCCCTCTCAGCCACTTCAAGTACCGCATCCAAAAAACACCATTCCTCTGAGTTGTCATCCCAATCACACTTGATTTCTCCCAGCTCTGAAGTCTCCATCAGCCCTGCACAGTATGGTGGAACTGAGATGGCTGAGTCTGCAGAGCTGTTCAGTCACACTATAGCCTGGGAATCAGAGGTCTGCTCCCAAGCTACAGTGAGTACAGAACAGGAAATGGTCTGCAGTGATGCCCAGAACCTTTGTGACTCAGATTCAGGCCGTGAGGACCAAGTTTCTGAGCATAATGTTGACCCTTTGTCACAAACTGTAACACCTGTGGTTATAGACAATGAGGAACATACTGATGAAGATGAGACGCAGATACCCGATTGGGATGACAACTTAAATATTCGGTCAGGGCAAGAAGAGGCTCGGTCTGAGGGGGAGGGGAGTGCGAACACAACAATTGATGATGACGTTCTAGATCCCACCTACTGTCAACCCCCAGTCAGGCACTCGAGGAGGTCAACAGAGGCGGTGGAGGAGGATGCAACCGACGACGAAGTTACCTTGCGTCTTCCTGGACAGAGTCGGAGCACTGGTAGCACGTCTACAACTGCATCCTCAGCCACCACTCTGCCTATGAGCATTATTCGGGGTGGATCAACAGGTCGCATGGCCTCTAAGCCTTGCCTAGCCTGGGCCTTTTTTCACATCGAAAAAGATCGCCCAACTCATGTGATATGTAACATTTGTCATGATTCTGTTAGTAGAGGTCAAAACCTCAGCAGTTTGACAACTTCTTCCATGAATCGTCACATGAATAAATATCATAAGTCCCGGTGGGAAGCTCACCGTGCTGCAATGCCGGCTAGCGGAGCGAACCATCCACCGCCCGCCCCTTCCAGTGCATCCGCGCGCTCTTCATCTTCTAGGACTGTGGGGACAGCTGTCACACCTGTTTTTCCACGCAAAACTTCCACCACTGTAACCGCAACAGGCAGTTTGCTTGTAAGGTCGTCAGTTGGTTTGGAAGGGGAAACAAGTGAGTGTGTACAGCTCTCTCAGACATCGATAGCACCAACGTTGGATGAAGGCAACATCATGTCTCCGCCTGCACTTTCCTCACAAACCTGCATTTTTCCAGGGACACCCTACTCAACACCGTCTACACACAGCAGCCAGATCTCTGTCCCTCAGATGTGGTCAAATAAAAGGCCACTTCCTCCGACCCATGACAAAGCTAAGAGGTTGACTCTATCCCTCTGTAAGCTGTTGGCTACCGAAATGCTGCCTTTCCGCCTAGTGGACACACAGGATTTTAGAGACCTTATGTCTGTCGCTGTGCCCCAGTACCAGATGCCTAGTCGCCACTACTTCTCTAAGAAAGGTGTGCCCGCGCTACACCAGCATGTCGCACACAACATCACCGCTTCCTTGAGAAACTCTGTGTGTGAACGGGTGCATTTCACCACCGATACTTGGACCAGTAAGCATGGACAGGGACGTTACATGTCGCTGACTGGGCACTGGGTAACTATGGTGATAGATGGTGAAGGGTCTGCTGCACAAGTCTTGCCGTCCCCACGACTTGTGTGTCAATCCTCTGTCTGTCCAAGTTCCGCCACAGCTTCTGCATCCTCCACCTCATCTGGGTCCTCCACCTCCGCCCCAAGCCTGCCTGGTCAGGCCACCAGCGTTCTCACTGCGCAGAAGGAATCACGCACGCCTCATTACTATGCTGGCAGCCGAGCGCAACGGCATCAGGCGGTCTTTAGCTTGACATGTCTTGGTAATAAGAGTCACACAGCTGAGGAGTTGTGGTCAGCTCTGCGGTCCGAGTTTAATAAATGGTTGTCTCCACTCAACCTGCAGCCTGGTAAGGCCGTGTGCGACAATGCTGCAAACCTGGGTGCGGCCCTTCGCCTGGGCAAGGTGACACACGTACCTTGTATGGCTCACGTGTTGAACCTTGTCGTGCAGCAATTTTTAACACACTATCCCGGCCTAGATGGCCTTCTGAACAGGGCACGAAAACTGTCTGCTCACTTCCGGCGTTCAAGCGCCGCAGCTGAGCGACTTGCATCGCTACAGAAGTCTTTCGGCCTGCCGGTTCATCGCCTGAAATGCGATGTGGCGACACGCTGGAATTCAACTCTCCACATGTTACAGCGACTGTGGCAGCACCGCAGAGCCCTGGTGCAATACGTCATGACGTATAGCCTGGGCCAACGAGATGCAGAGGTGGGGCAGATCACCCTGATGGAGTGGTCTCAGATCAAGGACCTATGCACCCTTCTGCACAGTTTCGACATGGCGACGAATATGTTTAGCTCTGACAATGCCATTATCAGCATGACGATTCCAGTCATTTACATGCTGGAGCACACGCTAAACACTATTCGGAGTCAGGGGGTGGGACAACATGAAGGGGAGGAACTACAGGAGGATTCATATGTGCAAGGGACAACAACATCACCAAGGTCCAGACGTTCATCATCACCAACGCAGCAGGCATGGGACCATGGGGAACAGGGATCGACAAGGGCGCATAGTAGCAAGCGAAATGTTGAGCAAGGTGCAGGAGAACATGAAGAAATGGAGGACGAACTGTCCATGGACATGGAAGACTCAGCGGATGAGGGAGACCTTGGTCAAATTTCAGTTGAAAGAGGTTTGGGGGAGATGTCAGAGGAAGAAAGAACGGGTAGCACCTCTATGCCACAAACACAGCGTGGACTTGGTCCGCATGGCTGCGCAAGACACATGAGTGCCTTTTTGTTGCACTACCTCCAACATGACAGTCGTATTGTCAAAATTAGAAGTGATGATGACTACTGGATTGCCACACTATTAGATCCCCGGTACAAGTCCAAATTTTGTGACATAATTCCAGCCATAGAAAGGGACGCACGTATGCAGGAGTATCAGCAGAAGCTGTTACTCAATCTTAGCTCGGCTTTTCCACCAAACAACCGTGCAGGTGCAGGGAGGGAATCTCACAGTTGTAACTTGACAAACATGGGACGGTCTCGTCATCTTCACCAGTCTACCCGTACCAGTAGGACCGTATCTGGTGCCGGTAACAGCAATTTTATGGAATCTTTTCATAATTTTTTTAGACCCTCTTTTGCAAGGCCACCAGAGACAACAAGTCTGACACATACTCAACGGCTGGAGAGGATGATACAGGAGTATCTCCAAATGAACATCGATGCCATGACTGTGCAACTGGAGCCTTGCTCCTTTTGGGCTTCAAACATAGAAAAATGGCCAGAGCTCTCCAGTTACGCCTTGGAGATTTTGTCGTGTCCAGCTGCCAGCGTTGTCTCTGAACGTGTATTCAGTGCTGCTGGGTGTGTGCTGACAGATAAGCGCACGCGTCTGTCCAGTGACAATGTGGACAGACTGACGTTCATCAAAATGAACAAGTCATGGATCCAGAAGGAATTTACTACCCCTGTGTCATCCTGGGGAGAGTAAATGCTTGTGGATTTGGAATGTGCTTGATGCAAATCAAAACATCCTGTTTGCAACTAGGGCCCAAGTGCTGCCACTGATGGGGTGGGTGTCTGTGTGGCCCAATTTTTGGAAAAAAGGGAGACTCCGCTTGGAGTAACCCTTGCTTACATTGTTTTTAAAAGAAGCCAAGATGAACAAGTCATGGGTCAGCAAAGACTTTGCTACCTACCCCGGTGTCATCCTGGGGACGGTTAATTATGGGGTATTTTTGAATGTGATTGATGCAAATGTAGCTGTGAAGTGTACAACTAGGGCCCAAGTGCTGCCACTGATGGGGTGGGTGTCTGTGTGGCCCAATTTTTGGAAAAAAAGGGAGACTCCGCTTGGAGTAACCCTTGCTTGATGTGTTTTTAAAAGAAGCCAAGATGAACAGAGCTGGGATCAGCAAAGACTTTGCTACCTACCCCGGTGTCATCCTGGGGACGGATAAGAATGGCGTATTTTTGAATGTGCTTGATGCAAATCAAAACATCCTGTTTGCAACTAGGGCCCAAGTGCTGCCACTGATGGGGTGGGTGTCTGTGTGGCCCAATTTTTGGAAAAAAGGGAGACTCCGCTTGGAGTAACCCTTGCTTGATGTGTTTTTAAAAGAAGCCAAGATGAACAGAGCTGGGATCAGGAAAGACTTTGCTACCTACCCCGGTGTCATCCTGGGGACGGATAAGAATGGCGTATTTTTGAATGTGCTTGATGCAAATCAAAACATCCTGTTTGCAACTAGGGCCCAAGTGCTGCCACTGATGGGGTGGGTGTCTGTGTGGCCCAATTTTTGGAAAAAAAGGGAGACTCCGCTTGGAGTAACCCTTGCTTGATGTGTTTTTAAAAGAAGCCAAGATGAACAGAGCTGGGATCAGCAAAGACTTTGCTACCTACCCCGGTGTCATCCTGGGGACGGATAAGAATGGCGTATTTTTGAATGTGCTTGATGCAAATCAAAACATCCTGTTTGCAACTAGGGCGCAAGTGCTGCCACTGATGGGGTGGGTGTCTGTGTGGCCCAATTTTTGGAAAAAAGGGAGACTCCGCTTGGAGTAACCCTTGCTTGATGTGTTTTTAAAAGAAGCCAAGATGAACAGAGCTGGGATCAGGAAATACTTTGCTACCTACCCCGGTGTCATCCTGGGGACGGATAAGAATGGCGTATTTTTGAATGTGCTTGATGCAAATCAAAACATCCTGTTTGCAACTAGGGCCCAAGTGCTGCCACTGATGGGGTGGGTGTCTGTGTGGCCCAATTTTTGGAAAAAAAGGGAGACTCCGCTTGGAGTAACCCTTGCTTGATGTGTTTTTAAAAGAAGCCAAGATGAACAGAGCTGGGATCAGCAAAGACTTTGCTACCTACCCCGGTGTCATCCTGGGGACGGATAAGAATGGCGTATTTTTGAATGTGCTTGATGCAAATCAAAACATCCTGTTTGCAACTAGGGCCCAAGTGCTGCCACTGATGGGGTGGGTGTCTGTGTGGCCCAATTTTTGGAAAAAAGGGAGACTCCGCTTGGAGTAACCCTTGCTTGATGTGTTTTTAAAAGAAGCCAAGATGAACAGAGCTGGGATCAGGAAATACTTTGCTACCTACCCCGGTGTCATCCTGGGGACGGATAAGAATGGCGTATTTTTGAATGTGCTTGATGCAAATCAAAACATCCTGTTTGCAACTAGGGCCCAAGTGCTGCCACTGATGGGGTGGGTGTCTGTGTGGCCCAATTTTTGGAAAAAAAGGGAGACTCCGCTTGGAGTAACCCTTGCTTGATGTGTTTTTAAAAGAAGCCAAGATGAACAGAGCTGGGATCAGCAAAGACTTTGCTACCTACCCCGGTGTCATCCTGGGGACGGATAAGAATGGCGTATTTTTGAATGTGCTTGATGCAAATCAAAACATCCTGTTTGCAACTAGGGCCCAAGTGCTGCCACTGATGGGGTGGGTGTCTGTGTGGCCCAATTTTTGGAAAAAAAGGGAGACTCCGCTTGGAGTAACCCTTGCTTGATGTGTTTTTAAAAGAAGCCAAGATGAACAGAGCTGGGATCAGCAAAGACTTTGCTACCTACCCCGGTGTCATCCTGGGGACGGATAAGAATGGCGTATTTTTGAATGTGCTTGATGCAAATCAAAACATCCTGTTTGCAACTAGGGCCCAAGTGCTGCCACTGATGGGGTGGGTGTCTGTGTGGCCCAATTTTTGGAAAAAAGGGAGACTTCGCTTGGAGTAACCCTTGCTTGATGTGTTTTTAAAAGAAGCCAAGATGAACAGAGCTGGGATCAGGAAATACTTTGCTACCTACCCCGGTGTCATCCTGGGGACGGATAAGAATGGCGTATTTTTGAATGTGCTTGATGCAAATCAAAACATCCTGTTTGCAACTAGGGCCCAAGTGCTGCCACTGATGGGGTGGGTGTCTGTGTGGCCCAATTTTTGGAAAAAAAGGGAGACTCCGCTTGGAGTAACCCTTGCTTGATGTGTTTTTAAAAGAAGCCAAGATGAACAGAGCTGGGATCAGGAAAGACTTTGCTACCTACCCCGGTGTCATCCTGGGGACGGATAAGAATGGCGTATTTTTGAATGTGCTTGATGCAAATCAAAACATCCTGTTTGCAACTAGGGCCCAAGTGCTGCCACTGATGGGGTGGGTGTCTGTGTGGCCCAATTTTTGGAAAAAAAGGGAGACTCCGCTTGGAGTAACCCTTGCTTGATGTGTTTTTAAAAGAAGCCAAGATGAACAGAGCTGGGATCAGGAAATACTTTGCTACCTACCCCGGTGTCATCCTGGGGACGGATAAGAATGGCGTATTTTTGAATGTGCTTGATGCAAATCAAAACATCCTGTTTGCAACTAGGGCCCAAGTGCTGCCACTGATGGGGTGGGTGTCTGTGTGGCCCAATTTTTGGAAAAAAAGGGAGACTCCGCTTGGAGTAACCCTTGCTTGATGTGTTTTTAAAAGAAGCCAAGATGAACAGAGCTGGGATCAGCAAAGACTTTGCTACCTACCCCGGTGTCATCCTGGGGACGGATAAGAATGGCGTATTTTTGAATGTGCTTGATGCAAATCAAAACATCCTGTTTGCAACTAGGGCCCAAGTGCTGCCACTGATGGGGTGGGTGTCTGTGTGGCCCAATTTTTGGAAAAAAAGGGAGACTCCGCTTGGAGTAACCCTTGCTTGATGTGTTTTTAAAAGAAGCCAAGATGAACAGAGCTGGGATCAGCAAAGACTTTGCTACCTACCCCGGTGTCATCCTGGGGACGGATAAGAATGGCGTATTTTTGAATGTGCTTGATGCAAATCAAAACATCCTGTTTGCAACTAGGGCCCAAGTGCTGCCACTGATGGGGTGGGTGTCTGTGTGGCCCAATTTTTGGAAAAAAGGGAGACTCCGCTTGGAGTAACCCTTGCTTGATGTGTTTTTAAAAGAAGCCAAGATGAACAGAGCTGGGATCAGGAAATACTTTGCTACCTACCCCGGTGTCATCCTGGGGACGGATAAGAATGGCGTATTTTTGAATGTGCTTGATGCAAATCAAAACATCCTGTTTGCAACTAGGGCCCAAGTGCTGCCACTGATGGGGTGGGTGTCTGTGTGGCCCAATTTTTGGAAAAAAAGGGAGACTCCGCTTGGAGTAACCCTTGCTTGATGTGTTTTTAAAAGAAGCCAAGATGAACAGAGCTGGGATCAGCAAAGACTTTGCTACCTACCCCGGTGTCATCCTGGGGACGGATAAGAATGGCGTATTTTTGAATGTGCTTGATGCAAATCAAAACATCCTGTTTGCAACTAGGGCCCAAGTGCTGCCACTGATGGGGTGGGTGTCTGTGTGGCCCAATTTTTGGAAAAAAGGGAGACTCCGCTTGGAGTAACCCTTGCTTGATGTGTTTTTAAAAGAAGCCAAGATGAACAGAGCTGGGATCAGGAAATACTTTGCTACCTACCCCGGTGTCATCCTGGGGACGGATAAGAATGGCGCATTTTTGAATGTGCTTGATGCAAATCAAAACATCCTGTTTGCAACTAGGGCCCAAGTGCTGCCACTGATGGGGTGGGTGTCTTTGTGGCCCAATTTTTGGAAAAAAAGGGAGACTCCGCTTGGAGTAACCCTTGCTTGATGTGTTTTTAAAAGAAGCCAAGATGAACAGAGCTGGGATCAGCAAAGACTTTGCTACCTACCCCGGTGTCATCCTGGGGACGGATAAGAATGGCGTATTTTTGAATGTGCTTGATGCAAATCAAAACATCCTGTTTGCAACTAGGGCCCAAGTGCTGCCACTGATGGGGTGGGTGTCTGTGTGGCCCAATTTTTGGAAAAAAAGGGAGACTCCGCTTGGAGTAACCCTTGCTTGATGTGTTTTTAAAAGAAGCCAAGATGAACAGAGCTGGGATCAGCAAAGACTTTGCTACCTACCCCGGTGTCATCCTGGGGACGGATAAGAATGGCGTATTTTTGAATGTGCTTGATGCAAATCAAAACATCCTGTTTGCAACTAGGGCCCAAGTGCTGCCACTGATGGGGTGGGTGTCTGTGTGGCCCAATTTTTGGAAAAAAAGGGAGACTCCGCTTGGAGTAACCCTTGCTTGATGTGTTTTTAAAAGAAGCCAAGATGAACAGAGCTGGGATCAGGAAATACTTTGCTACCTACCCCGGTGTCATCCTGGGGACGGATAAGAATGGCGTATTTTTGAATGTGCTTGATGCAAATCAAAACATCCTGTTTGCAACTAGGGCCCAAGTGCTGCCACTGATGGGGTGGGTGTCTGTGTGGCCCAATTTTTGGAAAAAAAGGGAGACTCCGCTTGGAGTAACCCTTGCTTGATGTGTTTTTAAAAGAAGCCAAGATGAACAGAGCTGGGATCAGCAAAGACTTTGCTACCTACCCCGGTGTCATCCTGGGGACGGATAAGAATGGCGTATTTTTGAATGTGCTTGATGCAAATCAAAACATCCTGTTTGCAACTAGGGCCCAAGTGCTGCCACTGATGGGGTGGGTGTCTGTGTGGCCCAATTTTTGGAAAAAAAGGGAGACTCCGCTTGGAGTAACCCTTGCTTGATGTGTTTTTAAAAGAAGCCAAGATGAACAGAGCTGGGATCAGCAAAGACTTTGCTACCTACCCCGGTGTCATCCTGGGGACGGATAAGAATGGCGTATTTTTGAATGTGCTTGATGCAAATCAAAACATCCTGTTTGCAACTAGGGCCCAAGTGCTGCCACTGATGGGGTGGGTGTCTGTGTGGCCCAATTTTTGGAAAAAAGGGAGACTCCGCTTGGAGTAACCCTTGCTTGATGTGTTTTTAAAAGAAGCCAAGATGAACAGAGCTGGGATCAGGAAATACTTTGCTACCTACCCCGGTGTCATCCTGGGGACGGATAAGAATGGCGTATTTTTGAATGTGCTTGATGCAAATCAAAACATCCTGTTTGCAACTAGGGCCCAAGTGCTGCCACTGATGGGGTGGGTGTCTGTGTGGCCCAATTTTTGGAAAAAAAGGGAGACTCCGCTTGGAGTAACCCTTGCTTGATGTGTTTTTAAAAGAAGCCAAGATGAACAGAGCTGGGATCAGCAAAGACTTTGCTACCTACCCCGGTGTCATCCTGGGGACGGATAAGAATGGCGTATTTTTGAATGTGCTTGATGCAAATCAAAACATCCTGTTTGCAACTAGGGCCCAAGTGCTGCCACTGATGGGGTGGGTGTCTGTGTGGCCCAATTTTTGGAAAAAAGGGAGACTCCGCTTGGAGTAACCCTTGCTTGATGTGTTTTTAAAAGAAGCCAAGATGAACAGAGCTGGGATCAGGAAAGACTTTGCTACCTACCCCGGTGTCATCCTGGGGACGGATAAGAATGGCGTATTTTTGAATGTGCTTGATGCAAATCAAAACATCCTGTTTGCAACTAGGGCCCAAGTGCTGCCACTGATGGGGTGGGTGTCTGTGTGGCCCAATTTTTGGAAAAAAAGGGAGACTCCGCTTGGAGTAACCCTTGCTTGATGTGTTTTTAAAAGAAGCCAAGATGAACAGAGCTGGGATCAGGAAAGACTTTGCTACCTACCCCGGTGTCATCCTGGGGACGGATAAGAATGGCGTATTTTTGAATGTGCTTGATGCAAATCAAAACATCCTGTTTGCAACTAGGGCCCAAGTGCTGCCACTGATGGGTTGGGTGTCTGTGTGGCCCAATTTTTGGAAAAAAGGGAGACTCCGCTTGGAGTAACCCTTGCTTGATGTGTTTTTAAAAGAAGCCAAGATGAACAGAGCTGGGATCAGGAAATACTTTGCTACCTACCCCGGTGTCATCCTGGGGACGGATAAGAATGGCGTATTTTTGAATGTGCTTGATGCAAATCAAAACATCCTGTTTGCAACTAGGGCCCAAGTGCTGCCACTGATGGGGTGGGTGTCTGTGTGGCCCAATTTTTGGAAAAAAAGGGAGACTCCGCTTGGAGTAACCCTTGCTTGATGTGTTTTTAAAAGAAGCCAAGATGAACAGAGCTGGGATCAGCAAAGACTTTGCTACCTACCCCGGTGTCATCCTGGGGACGGATAAGAATGGCGTATTTTTGAATGTGCTTGATGCAAATCAAAACATCCTGTTTGCAACTAGGGCCCAAGTGCTGCCACTGATGGGGTGGGTGTCTGTGTGGCCCAATTTTTGGAAAAAAAGGGAGACTCCGCTTGGACTAACCCTTGCTTGATGTGTTTTTAAAAGAAGCCAAGATGAACAGAGCTGGGATCAGCAAAGACTTTGCTACCTACCCCGGTGTCATCCTGGGGACGGATAAGAATGGCGTATTTTTGAATGTGCTTGATGCAAATCAAAACATCCTGTTTGCAACTAGGGCCCAAGTGCTGCCACTGATGGGGTGGGTGTCTGTGTGGCCCAATTTTTGGAAAAAAGGGAGACTCCGCTTGGAGTAACCCTTGCTTGATGTGTTTTTAAAAGAAGCCAAGATGAACAGAGCTGGGATCAGGAAATACTTTGCTACCTACCCCGGTGTCATGCTGGGGACGGTTAATTATGGCGTATTTTTGAATGTGCTTGATGCAAATCAAAACATCCTGTTTGCAACTAAGGCCCAAGTGCTGCCACTGATGGGGTGGGTGTCTGTGTGGCCCAATTTTTGGAAAAAAAGGGAGACTCCGCTTGGAGTAACCCTTGCTTGATGTGTTTTTAAAAGAAGCCAAGATGAACAGAGCTGGGATCAGGAAATACTTTGCTACCTACCCCGGTGTCATCCTGGGGACGGATAAGAATGGCGTATTTTTGAATGTGCTTGATGCAAATCAAAACATCCTGTTTGCAACTAGGGCCCAAGTGCTGCCACTGATGGGGTGGGTGTCTGTGTGGCCCAATTTTTGGAAAAAAAGGGAGACTCCGCTTGGAGTAACCCTTGCTTGATGTGTTTTTAAAAGAAGCCAAGATGAACAGAGCTGGGATCAGCAAAGACTTTGCTACCTACCCCGGTGTCATCCTGGGGACGGATAAGAATGGCGTATTTTTGAATGTGCTTGATGCAAATCAAAACATCCTGTTTGCAACTAGGGCCCAAGTGCTGCCACTGATGGGGTGGGTGTCTGTGTGGCCCAATTTTTGGAAAAAAGGGAGACTCCGCTTGGAGTAACCCTTGCTTGATGTGTTTTTAAAAGAAGCCAAGATGAACAGAGCTGGGATCAGCAAAGACTTTGCTACCTACCCCGGTGTCATCCTGGGGACGGATAAGAATGGCGTATTTTTGAATGTGCTTGATGCAAATCAAAACATCCTGTTTGCAACTAGGGCCCAAGTGCTGCCACTGATGGGGTGGGTGTCTGTGTGGCCCAATTTTTGGAAAAAAAGGGAGACTCCGCTTGGAGTAACCCTTGCTTGATGTGTTTTTAAAAGAAGCCAAGATGAACAGAGCTGGGATCAGCAAAGACTTTGCTACCTACCCCGGTGTCATCCTGGGGACGGATAAGAATGGCGTATTTTTGAATGTGCTTGATGCAAATCAAAACATCCTGTTTGCAACTAGGGCCCAAGTGCTGCCACTGATGGGGTGGGTGTCTGTGTGGCCCAATTTTTGGAAAAAAAGGGAGACTCCGCTTGGAGTAACCCTTGCTTGATGTGTTTTTAAAAGAAGCCAAGATGAACAGAGCTGGGATCAGCAAAGACTTTGCTACCTACCCCGGTGTCATCCTGGGGACGGATAAGAATGGCGTATTTTTGAATGTGCTTGATGCAAATCAAAACATCCTGTTTGCAACTAGGGCCCAAGTGCTGCCACTGATGGGGTGGGTGTCTGTGTGGCCCAATTTTTGGAAAAAAGGGAGACTCCGCTTGGAGTAACCCTTGCTTGATGTGTTTTTAAAAGAAGCCAAGATGAACAGAGCTGGGATCAGGAAAGACTTTGCTACCTACCCCGGTGTCATCCTGGGGACGGATAAGAATGGCGTATTTTTGAATGTGCTTGATGCAAATCAAAACATCCTGTTTGCAACTAGGGCCCAAGTGCTGCCACTGATGGGGTGGGTGTCTGTGTGGCCCAATTTTTGGAAAAAAAGGGAGACTCCGCTTGGAGTAACCCTTGCTTGATGTGTTTTTAAAAGAAGCCAAGATGAACAGAGCTGGGATCAGGAAAGACTTTGCTACCTACCCCGGTGTCATCCTGGGGACGGATAAGAATGGCGTATTTTTGAATGTGCTTGATGCAAATCAAAACATCCTGTTTGCAACTAGGGCCCAAGTGCTGCCACTGATGGGGTGGGTGTCTGTGTGGCCCAATTTTTGGAAAAAAGGGAGACTCCGCTTGGAGTAACCCTTGCTTGATGTGTTTTTAAAAGAAGCCAAGATGAACAGAGCTGGGATCAGGAAATACTTTGCTACCTACCCCGGTGTCATCCTGGGGACGGATAAGAATGGCGTATTTTTGAATGTGCTTGATGCAAATCAAAACATCCTGTTTGCAACTAGGGCCCAAGAGCTGCCACTGATGGGGTGGGTGTCTGTGTGGCCCAATTTTTGGAAAAAAAGGGAGACTCCGCTTGGAGTAACCCTTGCTTGATGTGTTTTTAAAAGAAGCCAAGATGAACAGAGCTGGGATCAGCAAAGACTTTGCTACCTACCCCGGTGTCATCCTGGGGACGGATAAGAATGGCGTATTTTTGAATGTGCTTGATGCAAATCAAAACATCCTGTTTGCAACTAGGGCCCAAGTGCTGCCACTGATGGGGTGGGTGTCTGTGTGGCCCAATTTTTGGAAAAAAGGGAGACTCCGCTTGGAGTAACCCTTGCTTGATGTGTTTTTAAAAGAAGCCAAGATGAACAGAGCTGGGATCAGGAAAGACTTTGCTACCTACCCCGGTGTCATCCTGGGGACGGATAAGAATGGCGTATTTTTGAATGTGCTTGATGCAAATCAAAACATCCTGTTTGCAACTAGGGCCCAAGTGCTGCCACTGATGGGGTGGGTGTCTGTGTGGCCCAATTTTTGGAAAAAAAGGGAGACTCCGCTTGGAGTAACCCTTGCTTGATGTGTTTTTAAAAGAAGCCAAGATGAACAGAGCTGGGATCAGGAAAGACTTTGCTACCTACCCCGGTGTCATCCTGGGGACGGATAAGAATGGCGTATTTTTGAATGTGCTTGATGCAAATCAAAACATCCTGTTTGCAACTAGGGCCCAAGTGCTGCCACTGATGGGGTGGGTGTCTGTGTGGCCCAATTTTTGGAAAAAAGGGAGACTCCGCTTGGAGTAACCCTTGCTTGATGTGTTTTTAAAAGAAGCCAAGATGAACAGAGCTGGGATCAGGAAATACTTTGCTACCTACCCCGGTGTCATCCTGGGGACGGATAAGAATGGCGTATTTTTGAATGTGCTTGATGCAAATCAAAACATCCTGTTTGCAACTAGGGCCCAAGTGCTGCCACTGATGGGGTGGGTGTCTGTGTGGCCCAATTTTTGCAAAAAAAGGGAGACTCCGCTTGGAGTAACCCTTGCTTGATGTGTTTTTAAAAGAAGCCAAGATGAACAGAGCTGGGATCAGCAAAGACTTTGCTACCTACCCCGGTGTCATCCTGGGGACGGATAAGAATGGCGTATTTTTGAATGTGCTTGATGCAAATCAAAACATCCTGTTTGCAACTAGGGCCCAAGTGCTGCCACTGATGGGGTGGGTGTCTGTGTGGCCCAATTTTTGGAAAAAAAGGGAGACTCCGCTTGGACTAACCCTTGCTTGATGTGTTTTTAAAAGAAGCCAAGATGAACAGAGCTGGGATCAGCAAAGACTTTGCTACCTACCCCGGTGTCATCCTGGGGACGGATAAGAATGGCGTATTTTTGAATGTGCTTGATGCAAATCAAAACATCCTGTTTGCAACTAGGGCCCAAGTGCTGCCACTGATGGGGTGGGTGTCTGTGTGGCCCAATTTTTGGAAAAAAGGGAGACTCCGCTTGGAGTAACCCTTGCTTGATGTGTTTTTAAAAGAAGCCAAGATGAACAGAGCTGGGATCAGGAAATACTTTGCTACCTACCCCGGTGTCATCCTGGGGACGGATAAGAATGGCGTATTTTTGAATGTGCTTGATGCAAATCAAAACATCCTGTTTGCAACTAGGGCCCAAGTGCTGCCACTGATGGGGTGGGTGTCTGTGTGGCCCAATTTTTGGAAAAAAGGGAGACTCCGCTTGGAGTAACCCTTGCTTGATGTGTTTTTAAAAGAAGCCAAGATGAACAGAGCTGGGATCAGGAAATACTTTGCTACCTACCCCGGTGTCATGCTGGGGACGGTTAATTATGGCGTATTTTTGAATGTGCTTGATGCAAATCAAAACATCCTGTTTGCAACTAGGGCCCAAGTGCTGCCACTGATGGGGTGGGTGTCTGTGTGGCCCAATTTTTGGAAAAAAAGGGAGACTCCGCTTGGAGTAACCCTTGCTTGATGTGTTTTTAAAAGAAGCCAAGATGAACAGAGCTGGGATCAGGAAATACTTTGCTACCTACCCCGGTGTCATCCTGGGGACGGATAAGAATGGCGTATTTTTGAATGTGCTTGATGCAAATCAAAACATCCTGTTTGCAACTAGGGCCCAAGTGCTGCCACTGATGGGGTGGGTGTCTGTGTGGCCCAATTTTTGGAAAAAAAGGGAGACTCCGCTTGGAGTAACCCTTGCTTGATGTGTTTTTAAAAGAAGCCAAGATGAACAGAGCTGGGATCAGCAAAGACTTTGCTACCTACCCCGGTGTCATCCTGGGGACGGATAAGAATGGCGTATTTTTGAATGTGCTTGATGCAAATCAAAACATCCTGTTTGCAACTAGGGCCCAAGTACTGCCACTGATGGGGTGGGTGTCTGTGTGGCCCAATTTTTGGAAAAAAGGGAGACTCCGCTTGGAGTAACCCTTGCTTGATGTGTTTTTAAAAGAAGCCAAGATGAACAGAGCTGGGATCAGCAAAGACTTTGCTACCTACCCCGGTGTCATCCTGGGGACGGATAAGAATGGCGTATTTTTGAATGTGCTTGATGCAAATCAAAACATCCTGTTTGCAACTAGGGCCCAAGTGCTGCCACTGATGGGGTGGGTGTCTGTGTGGCCCAATTTTTGGAAAAAAAGGGAGACTCCGCTTGGCGTAACCCTTGCTTGATGTGTTTTTAAAAGAAGCCAAGATGAACAGAGCTGGGATCAGCAAAGACTTTGCTACCTACCCCGGTGTCATCCTGGGGACGGATAAGAATGGCGTATTTTTGAATGTGCTTGATGCAAATCAAAACATCCTGTTTGCAACTAGGGCCCAAGTGCTGCCACTGATGGGGTGGGTGTCTGTGTGGCCCAATTTTTGGAAAAAAGGGAGACTCCGCTTGGAGTAACCCTTGCTTGATGTGTTTTTAAAAGAAGCCAAGATGAACAGAGCTGGGATCAGGAAATACTTTGCTACCTACCCCGGTGTCATCCTGGGGACGGATAAGAATGGCGTATTTTTGAATGTGCTTGATGCAAATCAAAACATCCTGTTTGCAACTAGGGCCCAAGTGCTGCCACTGATGGGGTGGGTGTCTGTGTGGCCCAATTTTTGGAAAAAAAGGGAGACTCCGCTTGGAGTAACCCTTGCTTGATGTGTTTTTAAAAGAAGCCAAGATGAACAGAGCTGGGATCAGCAAAGACTTTGCTACCTACCCCGGTGTCATCCTGGGGACGGATAAGAATGGCGTATTTTTGAATGTGCTTGATGCAAATCAAAACATCCTGTTTGCAACTAGGGCCCAAGTGCTGCCACTGATGGGGTGGGTGTCTGTGTGGCCCAATTTTTGGAAAAAAGGGAGACTCCGCTTGGAGTAACCCTTGCTTGATGTGTTTTTAAAAGAAGCCAAGATGAACAGAGCTGGGATCAGGAAAGACTTTGCTACCTACCCCGGTGTCATCCTGGGGACGGATAAGAATGGCGTATTTTTGAATGTGCTTGATGCAAATCAAAACATCCTGTTTGCAACTAGGGCCCAAGTGCTGCCACTGATGGGGTGGGTGTCTGTGTGGCCCAATTTTTGGAAAAAAAGGGAGACTCCGCTTGGAGTAACCCTTGCTTGATGTGTTTTTAAAAGAAGCCAAGATGAACAGAGCTGGGATCAGGAAAGACTTTGCTACCTACCCCGGTGTCATCCTGGGGACGGATAAGAATGGCGTATTTTTGAATGTGCTTGATGCAAATCAAAACATCCTGTTTGCAACTAGGGCCCAAGTGCTGCCACTGATGGGGTGGGTGTCTGTGTGGCCCAATTTTTGGAAAAAAAGGGAGACTCCGCTTGGAGTAACCCTTGCTTGATGTGTTTTTAAAAGAAGCCAAGATGAACAGAGCTGGGATCAGCAAAGACTTTGCTACCTACCCCGGTGTCATCCTGGGGACGGATAAGAATGGCGTATTTTTGAATGTGCTTGATGCAAATCAAAACATCCTGTTTGCAACTAGGGCCCAAGTGCTGCCACTGATGGGGTGGGTGTCTGTGTGGCCCAATTTTTGGAAAAAAAGGGAGACTCCGCTTGGACTAACCCTTGCTTGATGTGTTTTTAAAAGAAGCCAAGATGAACAGAGCTGGGATCAGCAAAGACTTTGCTACCTACCCCGGTGTCATCCTGGGGACGGATAAGAATGGCGTATTTTTGAATGTGCTTGATGCAAATCAAAACATCCTGTTTGCAACTAGGGCCCAAGTGCTGCCACTGATGGGGTGGGTGTCTGTGTGGCCCAATTTTTGGAAAAAAGGGAGACTCCGCTTGGAGTAACCCTTGCTTGATGTGTTTTTAAAAGAAGCCAAGATGAACAGAGCTGGGATCAGGAAATACTTTGCTACCTACCCCGGTGTCATCCTGGGGACGGATAAGAATGGCGTATTTTTGAATGTGCTTGATGCAAATCAAAACATCCTGTTTGCAACTAGGGCCCAAGTGCTGCCACTGATGGGGTGGGTGTCTGTGTGGCCCAATTTTTGGAAAAAAAGGGAGACTCCGCTTGGAGTAACCCTTGCTTGATGTGTTTTTAAAAGAAGCCAAGATGAACAGAGCTGGGATCAGCAAAGACTTTGCTACCTACCCCGGTGTCATCCTGGGGACGGATAAGAATGGCGTATTTTTGAATGTGCTTGATGCAAATCAAAACATCCTGTTTGCAACTAGGGCCCAAGTGCTGCCACTGATGGGGTGGGTGTCTGTGTGGCCCAATTTTTGGAAAAAAGGGAGACTCCGCTTGGAGTAACCCTTGCTTGATGTGTTTTTAAAAGAAGCCAAGATGAACAGAGCTGGGATCAGGAAAGACTTTGCTACCTACCCCGGTGTCATCCTGGGGACGGATAAGAATGGCGTATTTTTGAATGTGCTTGATGCAAATCAAAACATCCTGTTTGCAACTAGGGCCCAAGTGCTGCCACTGATGGGGTGGGTGTCTGTGTGGCCCAATTTTTGGAAAAAAAGGGAGACTCCGCTTGGAGTAACCCTTGCTTGATGTGTTTTTAAAAGAAGCCAAGATGAACAGAGCTGGGATCAGCAAAGACTTTGCTACCTACCCCGGTGTCATCCTGGGGACGGATAAGAATGGCGTATTTTTGAATGTGCTTGATGCAAATCAAAACATCCTGTTTGCAACTAGGGCCCAAGTGCTGCCACTGATGGGGTGGGTGTCTGTGTGGCCCAATTTTTGGAAAAAAGGGAGACTCCGCTTGGAGTAACCCTTGCTTGATGTGTTTTTAAAAGAAGCCAAGATGAACAGAGCTGGGATCAGGAAATACTTTGCTACCTACCCCGGTGTCATCCTGGGGACGGATAAGAATGGCGTATTTTTGAATGTGCTTGATGCAAATCAAAACATCCTGTTTGCAACTAGGGCCCAAGTGCTGCCACTGATGGGGTGGGTGTCTGTGTGGTCCAATTTTTGGAAAAAAGGGAGACTCCGCTTGGAGTAACCCTTGCTTGATGTGTTTTTAAAAGAAGCCAAGATGAACAGAGCTGGGATCAGGAAATACTTTGCTACCTACCCCGGTGTCATCCTGGGGACGGATAAGAATGGCGTATTTTTGAATGTGCTTGATGCAAATCAAAACATCCTGTTTGCAACTAGGGCCCAAGTGCTGCCACTGATGGGGTGGGTGTCTGTGTGGCCCAATTTTTGGAAAAAAAGGGAGACTCCGCTTGGAGTAACCCTTGCTTGATGTGTTTTTAAAAGAAGCCAAGATGAACAGAGCTGGGATCAGCAAAGACTTTGCTACCTACCCCGGTGTCATCCTGGGGACGGATAAGAATGGCGTATTTTTGAATGTGCTTGATGCAAATCAAAACATCCTGTTTGCAACTAGGGCCCAAGTGCTGCCACTGATGGGGTGGGTGTCTGTGTGGCCCAATTTTTGGAAAAAAAGGGAGACTCCGCTTGGAGTAACCCTTGCTTGATGTGTTTTTAAAAGAAGCCAAGATGAACAGAGCTGGGATCAGCAAAGACTTTGCTACCTACCCCGGTGTCATCCTGGGGACGGATAAGAATGGCATATTTTTGAATGTGCTTGATGCAAATCAAAACATCCTGTTTGCAACTAGGGCCCAAGTGCTGCCACTGATGGGGTGGGTGTCTGTGTGGCCCAATTTTTGGAAAAAAGGGAGACTCCGCTTGGAGTAACCCTTGCTTGATGTGTTTTTAAAAGAAGCCAAGATGAACAGAGCTGGGATCAGGAAATACTTTGCTACCTACCCCGGTGTCATCCTGGGGACGGATAAGAATGGCGTATTTTTGAATGTGCTTGATGCAAATCAAAACATCCTGTTTGCAACTAGGGCCCAAGTGCTGCCACTGATGGGGTGGGTGTCTGTGTGGCCCAATTTTTGGAAAAAAGGGAGACTCCGCTTGGAGTAACCCTTGCTTGATGTGTTTTTAAAAGAAGCCAAGATGAACAGAGCTGGGATCAGGAAAGACTTTGCTACCTACCCCGGTGTCATCCTGGGGACGGATAAGAATGGCGTATTTTTGAATGTGCTTGATGCAAATCAAAACATCCTGTTTGCAACTAGGGCCCAAGTGCTGCCACTGATGGGGTGGGTGTCTGTGTGGCCCAATTTTTGGAAAAAAGGGAGACTCCGCTTGGAGTAACCCTTGCTTACATTGTTTTTAAAAGAAGCCAAGATGAACAAGTCATGGGTCAGCAAAGACTTTGCTACCTACCCCGGTGTCATCCTGGGGATGGATAAGAATGGCGTATTTTTGAATGTGCTTGATGCAAATGTAGCTGTGAAGTGTACAACTGGGGCACAACTGCTGCCACTGAAGGGGTGGGTGTGTGTGTGGCCCAATTTTTGGAAAAAATGGAGACTCCGCTTGGAGTCACCTTGCGGTGTTTTACATGATTTTAGAAGGGCGTGCCATGCCTATATCTGTGTGTCCTCCTCTTTTTCCTTGTCCAGCTGTTTTGTTTTCGCATGAGTATATGTCCTTGTCACTTTCCAATGTGTTTGAGTTGTTTGTCACCTTTAGGACACCTTTGAGGGTGTTTTCTAGGTGTTTTTCTGTGTTTGTGATTGCCTGCCATTGTTTCCTATGCAGTTCGAGTTCGGTTCGTCGAACGTTCGACGAACCGAACTCGAACGGGAGGTCCGTTCGGCGAACCAACCTCGAGCCGAACCGCGACCGGTTCGCTCATCTCTAGTCAGGACTAGAGTTGAGCGCGGTTCGAGGTTCTCCAGTTCTAGGCTCGAGTGATTTTGGGGCCTGTTCTAGATCGAACTAGAACTCGAGCTTTTTGCAAAAGCTCGATAGTTCTATAAACGTTCGAGAACGGTTCAAGCAGCAAAAAAACAGCTAATTCCTAGCTGGCTTTCCGCTGTAATAGTGTAAGGGGTGCTTCACACACAGCGAGCTCGCTGCCGAGATCGCTGCTGAGTCACGCTTTTTGTGACGTAGCAGTGACCTCATTAGCGATCTCGCTGTGTGTGACACTGAGCAGCGATCTGGCCCCTGCTGCGAGATCGCTGCTCGTTACACACAGCCCTGGTTCGTTTTCTTCAAAGGCGCTCTCCCACTGTGACACACAGATTGCTGTGTGTGACAGCGAGAGAGCGACAAATGAAGCGAGCAGGGAGCAGGAGCCGGCGTCTGGCAGCTGCGGAGGCTGGTAACTAAGATAAACATCGGGTAACCAAGGTGGTTACCCGATATTTACCTTAGTTACCAGCCTCCGCAGCTCTCACGCTGCCTGTGCTGCCGGCTCCGGCTGTCTGCACATGTAGCTGCTGTACACATCGGGTTAATTAACCCGATGTGTACTGTAGCTAGGAGAGCAAGGAGCCAGCGCTCAGTGTGCGCGGCTCCCTGCTCCCTGCACACACAGCTAAGCGGTGTGCGCTGGTAACTAATGTAAACATCGGGTAACCATACCCGATGTTTAGTTACCAGTCTCCGCAGCTTCCAGACGGCGGCTCCGTGCAAGCGCAGCGTCGCTTGCACGTCGCTGCTGGCTGGGGGCTGTTCACTGGTCGCTGGTGAGATCTGCCTGTTTGACAGCTCACCAGCGACCATGTAGCGATGCAGCAGCGATCCTGACCAGGTCAGATCGCTGGTCGGATCGCTGCTGCATCGCTAAGTGTGAAGGTACCCTTAGTCACTCTGTGACTCACACTATTATGACACTTCAGTGTATAGTGTGCGTGAACAGCGCCTTCAGATCACTGCTGTTTGTATAATGGCGATCGCTTTTTTTTTTTTCCTTGTCTTCATTCCCTAAGCGCGCGCGTGTAGTGGGGAGGGCCATTATGTCAGCCAATCCCAGACACACACACAGTTAAGTGGACTTTTAGCCAGAGAAGCAAAGGCATGTGTGATAGGATGTCCATGTCACATGTCCCTGCATTATAAAAACGAGTATCTGGCCGTCCGGACGCCATTATCTCTTCTGCGTCCTTGGTGTCAGACATCACTGGCGCAGCTCCGTCCTTTGTCCTATCGCCGATACTGCTGTATGCGCTACATACACAGCGCTGGACAGCATAGGGATAGCACTTTCCATCAGTCCTTTTAAGGGCTCGTACCGGCAGGGTCAGAGCCATAGGTGACAGGTCCTGAAAACAGAGACAGCGTCTGTGTAGCTAAGGTCAGGGATTTCGTCGCTGCATTTCCCCATTAGGAGGGAATAGAAAAGCAGGCTTCCATTCCTCTACCCAGAGCCCCACAATCCTGGCACTGTACCCTCCTGTCCTCTGCACACTCCAACTGTACCTAGTGGCATCCTAAACGTGGCTATTGGACTTTGCTATAGTCCCACTAGTGCAAAGATATTTGCAGCACGTCTGCCTGCATTGCACACTCAAACTCATTATAACTAAGCCATTATACTAGCAAACACTCAGTGTACCTAGTGGCATCCTAAACGTGGCTATTGGACTTTTGTCTAGTCACACTAGTGCAAAGACATTTGCAGCACCTCTACCTGCATTGCACACTCCAACTCATTATAACTAAGCCATTATACTAGCAAACACTCAGTGTACCTAGTGGCATCCTAAACGTGGCTATTGGACTTTGCTATAGTCCCACTAGTGCAAAGATATTTGCAGCACCTCTGCCTGCATTGCACACTCCAACTCATTATAACTAAGCCATTATACTAGCAAACACTCAGTGTACCTAGTGGCATCCTAAACGTGGCTATTGGACTTTTGTCTAGTCACACTAGTGCAAAGATATTTGCAGCACCTCTGCCTGCATTGCACACTCCAACTCATTATAACTAAGCCATTATACTAGCAATTGATGCTGCCAGTTTAAGGGCCGTAGTTGCATTGTCAGGGATATTTATTCTTTATTATTCTGCTGTTAATAAAGCTAGACCACCGCTGCAATCTACACCACCTCTCAATTTTTACTACCACATTTTAAGTGCACAATCTTGTCACAATCAACATGAGTGGCAAAATGACAGATGCTGGTGGAAAGGGGAAGAGGCGTGGTGGAAAAGGAAAAAAAGGGTTTGTCCGTGGGGAAGGTGGCAAAGCTCCATTATCATCTGCTGAAGAGAGACCATCTACCAGCAAAAGTAAGATGTCTACTACTTACCGTGGACAATCCGATGTGCTCCCTTTTTTACGTACACGAACAACAGGAACAAAGGTAGATGATGGCCAAAAAAGGAAAATGCTTGAATGGATCTCAAGTGGTCCAACAAGTGCCCTCTCAGCCACTTCAAGTACCGCATCCAAAAACACCAGTCCTCTGAGTTGTCATCCCAATCAAACTTGCTTTCTCCCAGCTCTTAAGTCTCCATCAGCCCTGCACAGTATGGTGGAACTGAGATGGCTGAGTCTGCAGAGCTGTTCAGTCACACTATAGCCTGGGAATCAGAGGTCTGCTCCCAAGCTACAGTGAGTACAGAACAGGAAATGGTCTGCAGTGATGCCCAGAACCTTTGTGACTCTGATTCAGGCCGTGAGGACCAAGTTTCTGAGCATAATGTTGACCCTTTGTCACAAACTGTAACACCTGTGGTTATAGACAATGAGGAACATACTGATGAAGATGAGACGCAGATACCCGATTGGGATGACAACTTAAATATTCGGTCAGGGCAAGAAGAGGCTCGGTCTGAGGGGGAGGGGAGTGCAAACACAACAATTGATGATGAAGTTCTAGATCCCACCTACTGTCAACCCACAGTCAGGCACTCGAGGAGGTCAACAGAGGTGGTGGAGGAGGATGCAACTGATGACGAAGTTACCTTGCGCCTTCCTGGACACAGTCAGAGTACTGGTAGCACGTCTACAACTGCATCCTCAGCCACCACTCTGCCTCTGAGCATTATTCGGGGTGGATCAACAGGTCGCATGGCCTCTAAGCCTTGCCTAGCCTGGTCCTTTATTGACATAGAAAAAGATCGCCCAAATTATGTGATCTGTAAAATTTGTCATGGTTCTCTTAGTAGTGGTCAAAACCTCAGCAGTTTGACAACTTCTTCCATGAATCGTCACATAAATAAATATCATATGTCCCGGTGGGAAGCTCACCGTGCTGCAATGCGGCCTAGCAAAGCGAACCATCCACCGCCTGCCCCTTCCAGTGCATCCGCGCGCTCTTCATCTTCTAGGACTGTGGGGACAGCTGTCACACCTGTTTTTCCACCCACAACTTCCACCACTGTAACCGCAACAGGCAGTTTGCTTGGTAGGTCGTCAGTTGGTTTGGAAGGGGAAACAAGTGAGTGTGTACAGCTCTCTCAGACATCGATAGCACCAACGTTGGATGAAGGCAACATCATGTCTCCGCCTGCACTTTCCTCACAAACCTGCATTTTTCCAGGGACACCCTACTCAACACCGTCTACACACAGCAGCCAGATCTCTGTCCCTCAGATGTGGTCAAATAAAAGGCCACTTCCTCCGACCCATGACAAAGCTAAGAGGTTGACTCTATCCCTCTGTAAGCTGTTGGCTACCGAAATGCTGCCTTTCCGCCTAGTGGACACACAGGATTTTAGAGACCTTATGTCTGTCGCTGTGCCCCAGTACCAGATGCCTAGTCGCCACTACTTCTCTAAGAAAGGTGTGCCCGCGCTACACCAGCATGTCGCACACAACATCACCGCTTCCTTGAGAAACTCTGTGTGTGAACGGGTGCATTTCACCACCGATACTTGGACCAGTAAGCATGGACAGGGACGTTACATGTCGCTGACTGGGCACTGGGTAACTATGGTGATAGATGGTGAAGGGTCTGCTGCACAAGTCTTGCCGTCCCCACGACTTGTGTGTCAATCCTCTGTCTGTCCAAGTTCCGCCACTGCTTCTGCATCCTCCACCTCATCTGGGTCCTCCACCTCCGCCCCAAGCCTGCCTGGTCAGGCCACCAGCGTTCTCACTGCGCAGAAGGAATCACGCACCCCTCATTACTATGCTGGCAGCAGAGCGCAACGGCATCAGGCGGTCTTTAGCTTGACATGTCTTGGGAATAAGAGTCACACAGCTGAGGAGTTGTGGTCAGCTCTGTGGTCCGAGTTTAATAAATGGTTGTCTCCACTCAACCTGCAGCCTGGTAAGGCCGTGTGCGACAATGCTGCAAACCTGGGTGCGGCCCTTCGCCTGGGAAAGGTGACACACGTACCTTGTATGGCTCACGTGTTGAACCTTGTCGTCCAGCAATTTTTAACACACTATCCCGGCCTAGATGGCCTTCTGAACAGGGCACGAAAACTGTCTGCTCACTTCCGCCGTTCAAGCGCCGCAGCTGAGCGACTTGCATCGCTCCAGAAGTCTTTCGGCCTGCCGGTTCATCGCCTGAAATGCGATGTGGCGACACGCTGGAATTCAACTCTCCACATGTTACAGCGACTGTGGCAGCACCGCCGAGCCCTGGTGCAATACGTCATGACGTATAGCCTGGGCCAACGAGATGCAGAGGTGGGTCAGATCACCCTGATGGAGTGGTCTCAGATCAAGGACCTATGCACCCTTCTGCACAGTTTCGACATGGCGACGAATATGTTTAGCGCTGACAATGCCATTATCAGCATGACGATTCCAGTCATTTACATGCTGGAGCACACAATAAACACTATTCAGAGTCAGGGGGTGGGACAACAGGAAGGGGATGAACTACAGGAGGATTCATATGCGCAAGACACAACAACATCACCAAGGTCCAGACGTTCATCATCACCAAGGCGCCAGGCATGGGACCATGGGGGACAGGGATCAACAAGGGCGCATGGTAGCAGGCGAGATGTTGAGGAAGGTGCAGGAGAACATGAAGAAATGGAGGACGAACTGTCCATGGACATGGAAGACTCAGCAGATGAGGGAGACCTTGGTCAAATTTCAGTTGAAAGAGGTTGGGGGGAGATGTCAGAGGAAGAAAGAACGGTTAGCACCTCTATGCCACAAACACAGCGTGGACTTGGTCCGCATGGCTGCGCAAGACACATGAGTGCCTTCTTGTTGCACTACCTCCAACATGACCCTCGTATTGTCAAAATTAGAAGTGATGATGACTACTGGCTTGCCACACTATTAGATCCCCGGTACAAGTCCAAATTTTGTGACATAATTCCAGCCATAGAAAGGGACGCACGTATGCAGGAGTATCAGCAGAAGCTGTTACTCGATCTTAGCTCGGCTTTTCCACCAAACAACCGTGCAGGTGCAGGGAGTGAATCTCCCAGTTGTAACTTGACAAACATGGGACGGTCTCGTCATCTTCAACAGTCTACCCGTACCAGTAGGACCGTATCTGGTGCTGGTAACAGCAATTTTATGGAATCTTTTCATAATTTTTTTAGACCCTCTTTTGCAAGGCCACCAGAGACAACAAGTCTGACACATAGTCAACGGCTGGAGAGGATGATACAGGAGTATCTCCAAATGAACATCGATGCCATGACTTTGCAAATGGAGCCTTGCTCCTTTTGGGCTTCAAACATAGAAAAATGGCCAGAGCTCTCCAGTTACGCCTTGGAGATTTTGTCGTGTCCAGCTGCCAGCGTTGTCTCTGAACGTGTCTTCAGTGCTGCTGGGTGTGTGCTGACAGATAAGCGCACGCGTCTGTCCAGTGACAATGTGGACAGACTGACGTTCATCAAAATGAACAAGTCATGGATCCAGAAGGAATTTACTAGCCCTGTGTCATCCTGGGGAGAGTAAATGCTTGTGGATTTGGAATGTGCTTGATGCAAATCAAAACATCCTGTTTGCAACTAGGGCACAACTGCTGCCACTGAAGGGGTGGGTGTGTGTGGGGCCCAATTTTTTGAAAAAAGGGAGACTCCACTTGGAGTAACCCTTGCTTGCTGTGTTTTTTAAAAGGAGCCAAGATGAACAGAGCTGGGATCAGGAAAGACTTTGCTACCTACCCTGATGTCATCCTGAGGACGGTTAATTATGGCGTATTTTTGAATGTGCTTGATGCAAATCTAGCTGTGAAGTGTACAACTGGGGCACAACTGCTGCCACTGAAGGGGTGGGTGTGTGTGGGGCCCAATTTTTGAAAAAAGGGAGACTCCGCTTGGAGTAACCCTTGCTTGCTGTGTTTTTTAAAAGGAGCCAAGATGAACAGAGCTGGGATCAGGAAAGACTTTGCTACCTACCCTGGTGTCATCCTGGGGACGGTTAATTATGGCGTATTTTTGAATGTGCTTGATGCAAATCTAGCTGTGAAGTGTACAACTGGGGCACAACTGCTGCCACTGAAGGGGTGGGTGTGTGTGGGGCCCAATTTTTTGAAAAAAGGGAGACTCCGCTTGGAGTAACCCTTGCTTGCTGTGTTTTTTAAAAGGAGCCAAGATGAACAGAGCTGGGATCAGGAAAGACTTTGCTACCTACCCTGGTGTCATCCTGGGGACGGTTAATTATGGCGTATTTTTGAATGTGCTTGATGCAAATCTAGCTGTGAAGTGTACAACTGGGGCACAACTGCTGCCACTGAAGGGGTGGGTGTGTGTGGGGCCCAATTTTTTGAAAAAAGGGAGACTCCACTTGGAGTAACCCTTGCTTGCTGTGTTTTTTAAAAGGAGCCAAGATGAACAGAGCTGGGATCAGGAAAGACTTTGCTACCTACCCTGGTGTCATCCTGGGGATGGTTAATTATGGCGTATTTTTGAAAGTGCTTGATGCAAATCTAGCTGTGAAGTGTACAACTGGGGCACAACTGCTGCCACTGAAGGGGTGGGTGTGTGTGGGGCCCAATTTTTGGAAAAAAGGGAGACTCCGCTTGGAGTAACCCTTGCTTACATTGTTTTTAAAAGAAGCCAAGATGAACAGAGCTGGGATCAGGAAAGACTTTGCTACCTACCCTGGTGTCATCCTGGGGACGGTTAATTATGGCGTATTTTTGAATGTGCTTGATGCAAATCTAGCTGTGAAGTGTACAACTGGGGCACAACTGTTGCCACTGAAGGGGTGGGTGTGTGTGGGGCCCAATTTTTTGAAAAAAGGGAGACTCCGCTTGGAGTAACCCTTGCTTACATTGTTTTTAAAAGAAGCCAAGATGAACAGAGCTGGGATCAGGAAAGACTTTGCTACCTACCCTGGTGTCATCCTGGGGACGGTTAATTATGGCGTATTTTTGAATGTGCTTGATGCAAATCTAGCTGTGAAGTGTACAACTGGGGCACAACTGCTGCCACTGAAGGGGTGGGTGTGTGTGGGGCCCAATTTTTGGAAAAAAGGGAGACTCCGCTTGGAGTAACCCTTGCTTACATTGTTTTTAAAAGAAGCCAAGATGAACAGAGCTGGGATCAGGAAAGACTTTGCTACCTATCCTGGTGTCATCCTGGGGACGGTTAATTATGGCGTATTTTTGAATGTGCTTGATGCAAATCTCGCTGTGAAGTGTACAACTGGGGCACAACTGCTGCCACTGAAGGGGTGGGTGTGTGTGGGGCCCAATTTTTGGAAAAAAGGGAGACTCCGCTTGGAGTAACCCTTGCTTACATTGTTTTTAAAAGAAGCCAAGATGAACAGAGCTGGGATCAGGAAAGACTTTGCTACCTACCCTGGTGTCATCCTGGGGACGGTTAATTATGGCGTATTTTTGAATGTGCTTGTGTCGCGGGCGGGGAGGAGGGTGTCAGCACACCGCGCTCACCCCTTCTGCTCGGGTCCGGCAGTTGCTCCTGGTGGCTCGAGCTGCGGGCCGGATCCCGGGGTGTCTCGAGCGACGCTCCTCGCCCGTGAGTGAAAGGGGGGTGTTTGTTGGGATTATAGTTCGTGACGCCACCCACGGTTGCGGTGATAGCACCACCGCTGCTCAGTGTGGGGGTCCCGGGGATGGTGATTGGAGCAGCCAGGTGTTGTGTTGCCCCTCCGTGGGTAGGGGTTGGTGATCCCGGGGCCCGGTGAAGAGATGTGAAGTGTAGGGCCTGGAGGGCGCAGGGACGCGGGGGCAGCGCTGTGCCTTGCGGCACTGTGGTACTCACTCAGCCTGAGACACGGACACAGTTTGTACGGTAAACCAACGGCTGGTAGGACGGTCCCACAGACGGTTGCACCTGCACTCCCGGTAGGTGACGGTGACGTCTCTCTTCCTTGCACCTGTTTGACTGATGGTAGCGGTGGATTCCCTCCGGTTACCCGCTCCCCGACTGCAATCTGGGCCGGAGGAGCTCTACACTTTGCCCGCAGGCGCTGGCCCTGGGGAAACTGGTGCCTTGGCGGTGGCGGTGTCTCCCCGGTAATGGTCGGGCTGTTGCCGTCAATCGGGACTTTGTTGCTGGGGGATCTGCGTCCCCTTCACTGACGGATTCGGCAAATTGGGCGACTCCTACCCTTGCCGGGGTCCGAGAGGCCCCTGCCCTGGTGCTGACTGTCCTTCGGAACACTGCTCCAGACCACCGGGCACACAGCCAACGGGGTCCTTCCAGGAACTTCCAAACGGTCCCCCTCCGGACAGTCACCGCCGTCGCTGACCTTGCTGTTCTAGCCCTACACACAGCTGGGCTCTCAGGCTTTGCACTCTCTCTGCGCTGTCACCACTTCTTGCTTTCCTCCTTTACTCCTTTTCTTTCCTCTACTTTCACTTGTTGTTTGTTTAAGCTCGTCCCTGAGCTGACTGCACTCTTGCCCTACCCGGGCTTAACTGCTCTTCACTCAAGCTCCTCCTGAGCTAATCTGCCTGGTAACTTCCTGCCTCCAGAGTTGTGAGCTCCTTGGTGGGCGGAGCCAACCGCCTGGCCCACCCCCTGGTGTGCATCAACAAACTCTTGGAGGAAGGCAACAAGGATTTCTGGTTAGCAGGTGTGCCTACCTGGAGTGTGGGGTGTAGTGGTGTTGTTATCTGTGTCCCCTGGCTTGCCCAGGGCGACACATTCCCCCTTAGCAAAATGCAGACCGTCCGCGGGCTGCCGTCCTACACCGGTTTTATTTTTCTGTAAAAAGGGGATAACAGGGTTAAACAGACATGCATGACATTTTTAATCAACTCTTCCCAAGACGGGAGGCACATTTTACTTTTAACGTTTCAACGGTGTACGGTCACGGTTTCCGCTCTCTCCCACCCAAGCAACCTGGCCCTGATGCTGCCCCTAAAACCCAGGCAGCACCCCTTGACCCACAGTCCAGCACAAGTCACCCGAGCGGGATCTGTCCTTCCCTCCAGAGGGTAGCCACCGGTTCCTTTGGTAGCTGGGCCCTGGCCTGCTCTGCTCAGGGCCCTCCCTCCAACCTGCCTCTCCGGAGGCGGCCTGCGGAAACGGTAACGGTACCCAACATATTTACAAGCCACTAACGTTTGTGGTTGCCCTGCAGAGTTCACGGGCTTGTCCATAGCTAGTTCCCATGCATTTAAACTTCAAACGGTCCCCACGGGGACAACGGTGCCGGCTCCAGCCGGTTGCAAATCAACAAAATAAATCAGGTGACTTCTTGGGTAATCATTTTCATCATCTTTGGCAAAACTTTTCAACTTTTAACTTTTTCAAACAAACAAAGTGCTGGTCCCTACGGGGACGGTGCTGCGGGCCTCCATTGCCCTACTCCGGTCCTGCTGCTGCTTCATCCGAGGGAGGGGATGCAGAGCTCACCTTGCTCTCCGGGCTGCCCTTCAACTTCACATCCAGGGCAAACCACCCCCTCTCTCCGCAGTGCCGGGTGTAACGCACCATGTCCCCTGGTATTAGATTGCGGCCAGGATGCTCCTCGGGCAGGTGGGCATGTACATCCCGCCGGGCTACAAACACCTCGGCCTCCAGGCCCGGTTCGTATATGAACCTGTAGCCCCGGCGGATATCGAATCGCCTCACCTGCCCCTCGTAGAACGGGCCCCGGACACGGAAGGTCGCTTGCCGCTGGTTCTCCTTTTCCCGTATGGCTCGGGCCACCAGCTCGGCTTTCCTACGCTCCCTCTCCGCGATCTCCAGGCCCAGCTTGGTCGGCTCCCTGTCCCAGTATGGCTCCGGCGCACGGGTTGAGCCCCGCGGGACATCCAGCACGTTACCCACTGTCAGGAAGGTGGGTGGCGTATCCCGCGGTGTCATGGCCTTGGGAGCTGCCTTGCAGCAACAACCCGGCGCCACCTCAGCCGAGGCGTGGGGGATGGGCACAGGGGCTTTCCGCAGTTGGGCCTTCGGCTCGGAGCGGGTCATCGGCTCCGGCTCGGGAATCTGCTCAGGGACTGTCTCTGGCGCAATCTTCGGGGCCTTCCATGGCAATGCCTCCGGTTTGCTTCGGGCTTCGGCTACAGGTCGGTCCGCTGGGGCGGACGGGATGGGTATCGCTACCGGTTGCGGTGGCAGCGGGCCTAGTGGCGGGGTCACGGCCTCCGAGACGGGTGGCGAGGGAGGCAACGGGGGGAGAGGGCTTGGACCGGGTCCCTCAGCCGCAGCGACCGGTCCCTCCGGGACATAGGGGCGTGGGTCACTCACCCTCCCTTCCTCCGCTTCCTCCTCGCGTCTCCGCACGGCTGCCAAAACGTCCGCCATGTCGGTCTCCCACTCCTCCAGGAGGAGCTGCATTTTGACCTGCAGCCTTAGATGGAGCTGCGCGGTCCGGATCTCCACCCACGCTGCGGTTCCCGGTGCGGGGGCCACGGTGTTTCGGGACGGCATCCACATGGTGTCTTTGCTGTTTGCTTCCAGGAACGGTTTTCTGGCAAGGTCCTGGCGTCCCTGCTTTTATAGCGGCGACTACATGCCGCCAGCCGCCATCGCGTCCCCCTTAGCTCTTTCCGGCCCCTCCTCTCTCGGGGCGGAGTTTTGGCCTTCGCGCCTCTACTGCTCGAGAAGACGCTCGAGCGGGAACTTTTCGCGCCAAAGATGGCGGCTTCTGAAATTTTTCTGCCGGATACCTCCGGCGGTAACAAGGCGCACCTCTACCAGACGGCAGAGCGGTAAGATCCTGTTCGTGACGCCAAGTTGTCGCGGGCGGGGAGGAGGGTGTCAGCACACCGCGCTCACCCCTTCTGCTCGGGTCCGGCAGTTGCTCCTGGTGGCTCGAGCTGCGGGCCGGATCCCGGGGTGTCTCGAGCGACGCTCCTCGCCCGTGAGTGAAAGGGGGGTGTTTGTTGGGATTATAGTTCGTGACGCCACCCACGGTTGCGGTGATAGCACCACCGCTGCTCAGTGTGGGGGTCCCGGGGATGGTGATTGGAGCAGCCAGGTGTTGTGTTGCCCCTCCGTGGGTAGGGGTTGGTGATCCCGGGGCCCGGTGAAGAGATGTGAAGTGTAGGGCCTGGAGGGCGCAGGGACGCGGGGGCAGCGCTGTGCCTTGCGGCACTGTGGTACTCACTCAGCCTGAGACACGGACACAGTTTGTACGGTAAACCAACGGCTGGTAGGACGGTCCCACAGACGGTTGCACCTGCACTCCCGGTAGGTGACGGTGACGTCTCTCTTCCTTGCACCTGTTTGACTGATGGTAGCGGTGGATTCCCTCCGGTTACCCGCTCCCCGACTGCAATCTGGGCCGGAGGAGCTCTACACTTTGCCCGCAGGCGCTGGCCCTGGGGAAACTGGTGCCTTGGCGGTGGCGGTGTCTCCCCGGTAATGGTCGGGCTGTTGCCGTCAATCGGGACTTTGTTGCTGGGGGATCTGCGTCCCCTTCACTGACGGATTCGGCAAATTGGGCGACTCCTAGCCTTGCCGGGGTCCGAGAGGCCCCTGCCCTGGTGCTGACTGTCCTTCGGAACACTGCTCCAGACCACCGGGCACACAGCCAACGGGGTCCTTCCAGGAACTTCCAAACGGTCCCCCTCCGGACAGTCACCGCCGTCGCTGACCTTGCTGTTCTAGCCCTACACACAGCTGGGCTCTCAGGCTTTGCACTCTCTCTGCGCTGTCACCACTTCTTGCTTTCCTCCTTTACTCCTTTTCTTTCCTCTACTTTCACTTGTTGTTTGTTTAAGCTCGTCCCTGAGCTGACTGCACTCTTGCCCTACCCGGGCTTAACTGCTCTTCACTCAAGCTCCTCCTGAGCTAATCTGCCTGGTAACTTCCTGCCTCCAGAGTTGTGAGCTCCTTGGTGGGCGGAGCCAACCGCCTGGCCCACCCCCTGGTGTGCATCAACAAACTCTTGGAGGAAGGCAACAAGGATTTCTGGTTAGCAGGTGTGCCTACCTGGAGTGTGGGGTGTAGTGGTGTTGTTATCTGTGTCCCCTGGCTTGCCCAGGGCGACACACTTGATCTAAATCTAGCTGTGAAGTGTACAACTGGGGCACAACTGCTGCCACTGAAGGGGTGGGTGTGTGTGGGGCCCAATTTTTGGAAAAAAGGGAGACTCCGCTTGGAGTAACCCTTGCTTACATTGTTTTTAAAAGGAGCCAAGATGAACAGAGCTGGGATCAGGAAAGACTTTGCTACCTACCCTGGTGTCATCCTGGGGACGGTTAATTATGGCATATTTTTGAATGTGCTTGATGCAAATCTAGCTGTGAAGTGTACAACTGGGGCACAACTGCTGCCACTGAAGGGGTGGGTGTGTGTGGGGCCCAATTTTTGGAAAAAAGGGAGACTCCGCTTGGAGTAACCCTTGCTTGCTGTGTTTTTTAAAAGGAGCCAAGATGAACAGAGCTGGGATCAGGAAAGACTTTGCTACCTACCCTGGTGTCATCCTGGGGACGGTTAATTATGGCGTATTTTTGAATGTGCTTGATGCAAATCTAGCTGTGAAGTGTACAACTGGGGCACAACTGCTGCCACTGAAGGGGTGGGTGTGTGTGGGGCCCAATTTTTTGAAAAAAGGGAGACTCCGCTTGGAGTAACCCTTGCTTACATTGTTTTTAAAAGAAGCCAAGATGAACAGAGCTGGGATCAGGAAAGACTTTGCTACCTACCCTGGTGTCATCCTGGGGACGGTTAATTATGGCGTATTTTTGAATGTGCTTGATGCAAATCTAGCTGTGAAGTGTACAACTGGGGCACAACTGCTGCCACTGAAGGGGTGGGTGTGTGTGGGGCCCAATTTTTTGAAAAAAGGGAGACTCCGCTTGGAGTAACCCTTGCTTGCTGTGTTTTTTAAAAGGAGCCAAGATGAACAGAGCTGGGATCAGGAAAGACTTTGCTACCTACCCTGGTGTCATCCTGGGGACGGTTAATTATGGTGTATTTTTGAATGTGCTTGATGCAAATCTAGCTGTGAAGTGTACAACTGGGGCACAACTGCTGCCACTGAAGGGGTGGGTGTGTGTGGGGCCCAATTTTTTGAAAAAAGGGAGACTCCGCTTGGAGTAACCCTTGCTTGCTGTGTTTTTTAAAAGGAGCCAAGATGAACAGAGCTGGGATCAGGAAAGACTTTGCTACCTACCCTGGTGTCATCCTGGGGACGGTTAATTATGGCGTATTTTTGAATGTGCTTGATGCAAATCTAGCTGTGAAGTGTACAACTGGGGCACAACTGCTGCCACTGAAGGGGTGGGTGTGTGTGGGGCCCAATTTTTTGAAAAAAGGGAGACTCCGCTTGGAGTAACCCTTGCTTGCTGTGTTTTTTAAAAGGAGCCAAGATGAACAGAGCTGGGATCAGGAAAGACTTTGCTACCTACCCTGGTGTCATCCTGGGGACGGTTAATTATGGCGTATTTTTGAATGTGCTTGATGCAAACCTAGCTGTGAATTGTACAACTGGGGCACTACTGCTGCCACTGAAGGGGTGGGTGTGTGTGGGGCTCAATTTTTGGAAAATAGGAAGACTCTGCTTGGAGTCACCTTGCGGTGTTTTACATGATTTTAGAAGGGCGTGCCATGCCTATATCTGTGTCTCCTCCTCTTTTTCCTTGTCCTGCTCTTTTGTTTTCACATGAGTATATGTCCTTGTCGTCACTTTCTCATGTGTTTGTGTTGTGTTGTGAGTTGTTTGTCACCTTTTGGACACCTTTGATGGTGTTTTCTATGTGTTTTTATGTGTTTGTGAATGCCTGCCATTGTTTCCTATGCGGTTCGAGTTCGGTTCGTCGAACGTTCGACGAACCGAACTCGAACGGGACCTCCGTTCGGCGAACTGACCTCGAGCCGAACCGGGACCGGTAAGCTCATCTCTAGTCAGGACTCTATCAGGAAGGCTAGGGTTGAGTTGTTTATGTAAGAGAAGCTGAAGATTGATTAAGACTATCAACAGTGTTTAAAACGATAAATGCAAAACCAGTACAGTATACTGAATTGATTGTTATAGTGGGAAATCCTATTTGTCTGTGGGTCAAGATTCTGTCAGTCCATGGGTTTAATGCTCAAGCTTTAAAAAATAACTCCTTTTTACATTTATCAGCTTATACTAGTTGCTAACATGCTATAAAGCCAATTTACAGGTGGTATAAATCCTATAAAAGATTATGCTGAATCAAGCACATAATCAGAACATATTTTTCTGGAAGGCGTTACGGATTACCATCCAGGGATTTTTGGTACTTTAAAATATAAGATTTAGGAAACAGGTTTTACACAGAGCTTCCTTGTCAGTTGTGTCGCTATTTTTTTACCACTTTCTTTTGGTTTAATTGCCGATGAAAAATAAATAAGTCATTATGTCTGATATATAAGGGTGGGTATGACTCTTCTCTAATACAGCTAAGAGATTTCAAAACTAAGTCCAAAAACGCAAAACTTTTCATTATACACCAATTCAAAGCAGAGATACATGTAATATTCGCGAATAACTTTTTTCATTTATTTGCAAGCAAATTGCACAAACATCAAAATTATAGTCTGTGAGCCATCTTAAATTCTCCTAAAAAAAACAGGAAAAGAACTGAAAAATGGAAAAAGAGCCTAGACGACTGAACTGATAAAATCCTATTACAAGGCGTGACCCCAGAACAAATCAGGTGTTGTGTGTAACAAGTGCTGCAGTGCACTCTAAACACCTTTTTATGCTTACATGTAGACTACAAAATATTTAAAAAAATATTCCAAAAGATAAATAGGTAGTATACTATCCACAGGACCTACAGACAGTGAGTATGCCACATTTTTGTTACGTCTCGCCTGGTGAGGAGCATCCTAGAAGGCATAGTTCTCACAGAAAAGGATGGAATGCTTAACATTTCTGTTGAGAGAAGGCGCCCTCTAGTGTTGAGCGAGTAGTTAACTATTTGTACTCGCTAAGCTGTTAGAGAGTACTGTCCACTACTTGCATATTCGTTACAAGTAGCGGGCACAATGTAAGTCAATGGGAAATACTTGCTAAGTAGCTAGTAACCCGAAAGCTGTACTATTCGCTACTCGCACGAAAAGAATGGTTTTTGGGGTTCTCACTGCTTAGCAAGTATTTCCCATTGACTTAAATTGCGCCCGCTACTCGTATTGAATATGCAAGTAGCGGACAGTACACGCTTAAAGCATAGTGAGAGCGAATAGTTAACTAATCGCTCAACACTAGCACCCTCCAAATAGGAGAGACCTGGAGCAGTTTGCAAAAGAAGAGTGGTCCTAAATTATAGCTGAGAGGTGTAAGAAGCGTGATGATGGTTATAGGAAGTGATTGATTGTAGTTATTATTCCAAAGGGTGTGCAACCAAATATTAAGTTGAGGGTGCCAACAATTTTTTGTCTGGACCATTTTTGGGGTTTTGTGTGAAATTATGTCCAATTTGCCAGTTTTTCAGTTATGTCAACAAAAACCAAAGGCAGTGGCAGAGAGCAGGCACTGGAATCACTATTGGGCTATGTGCGCATGTTGCGTTTTTTCCCACGTTAACACTGCGTTTTGAACTGCAGCATTTTAGTGCCAAATTGCATGCGTTCTGCTTCCCCAGCAAAGTCTATGAGAAGTCCAAAAATTCAATGAGCATGCTGTGTTTCTAAACGCAGCATTTTGGATGCCAAAAATCGCTGTGGAAAAAAAAGCAGCATGTCACTTCTTTTGTGCGTTGTAGCTGCGTTCTCCACCCATTGAAATCAATGATGTGGGTCAAAACGCAACCAAAATGCACTTGGACTGCATTTTTGTTGCGTTCTGCATGCTTTTCCTTTGTCACCTTTTCATTTGGGACACAGACAGGGGGCATTATGATGTCTCCAGGGAGGCATGACACTAGATTTTCAAAAGTGTCAGCTCCTCCCCCCTCAGCATATACCCTAGCTAGGCAGGAAACTAGCTCAGTTTTTTCTAGTGTCAGCAGGGAGGCTGACATATCTGGACTGAGCTCCACCAGAGGTGCCTCAGGCCAGCATATTTTGTTTTTATTTTTACTTTTTATTTTGTTTTCTTTTTCTTATTCATTCTATTTTTGATAGGGGGCAATACCAGGGTGCCCTGCCCCCCGTTCCCCTTGTGTAGGGGCAGAGAAAACCTGGCGTGCACAAGCCGTCAGTCTTCCCTCGCGCCCAAGTGGTCGGGTCTGCGTACCCCTCCAGGCTCCCTGGAAGCACCTCAAACCAAGGTAGCTCCAGAGGGCTAGCAGAGCCGAGAACCTGCTTCAGCCTTGAGCCGAAGATGCGTCCCTGAGATCCCCGTATCCATCACCGACGCATCTTCAGACGGAGCCAGGAGCAGGTAGGGAGACGACGAGTCATCTGTCCCCTGCATCCAAACCGCCGCCTGAAAAGTCGCCGGTGGGGCAATGCAGGCCGTGATCCCGGGGAACATCATTAATTTAGCCCCCGTCTTCGGTCTGCATTCTAGCAACGCCCCCTCTCACTGCTCTGGAAGCCGCTCCCTCACTCAGGAGCAGCTCCTTTCCGATTGGCCGTCACACTTAGGGGTACTTTGCACGCTGCAACATCACAAGCCAATGTTGCGATGCCGAGCGCGATAGTCCCCGCCCCCGTCGCAGCAGCGATATCCTTGTGATAGCTGCCGTAGTGAACATTATCGCTACGGCAGCTTCACATGGATTCACCTGTCCTGGGACGTCGCTCTGGCCGGCAACCTGCCTCCTTATTAAGGGGGCGGGTCGTACGGCGTCACTGCAACGTCACACGGCAGGTGGCGAATAGGAGCGGAGGGCCTGAGATGAGCGGGATGTAAACATCCCGCCCACCTTCTCCCTTCCGCATATCCTACGGGAGCCGCGGTGACGCCGGTAGGAGATGTTCCTCGCTCCTGCGGCTTCACACACAGCGATGTGTGCTGCTGCTCGAGCGAGGAACAACATCGGACCATCGCATCAGCGTAATTATGGATTACACCGACGCTGCACCGATGATACGCTTACGACGCTTTTGCGCTCGTTAATCGTATCATCTAGGCTTTACACACTACGATGTCGTCTGCGATGCCGGATGTGCGTCACTTTCATTTTGACCCCACCGACATCGCACCTGCGATGTCGTAGTGTGCAAAGTACCCCTTAGTCCCAACCCTGAGACCAATCAGCCTCCGGGGGCCGTCTCTCTCCTCCAGGCTGCCAGGAATGCTGGACGCCATTTTCCACGTGGGGAGCAGACTTGGCTCTGCACTTCTGCAGCACTATATACCGCTCTGCTCAGCGGTATATCGCTGTTTCTCTAGTGGTGTGTGCCTGCTGGCTAGCGGTGTACAGTTAGGTCCAGAAATATTTGGACAGTGACACAAGTTTTGTTATTTTAGCTGTTTACAAAAACATGTTCAGAAATACAATTATATATATAATATGGGCTGAAAGTGCACACTCCCAGCTGCAATATGAGAGTTTTCACATCCAAATCGGAGAAAGGGTTTAGGAATCATAGCTCTGTAATGCATAGCCTCCTCTTTTTCAAGGGACCAAAAGTAATTGGACAAGGGACTCTAAGGGCTGCAATTAACTCTGAAGGCGTCTCCCTCGTTAACCTGTAATCAATGAAGTAGTTAAAAGGTCTGGGGTTGATTACAGGTGTGTGGTTTTGCATTTGGAAGCTGTTGCTGGGACCAGACAACATGCGGTCTAAGGAACTCTCAATTGAGGTGAAGCAGAACATCCTGAGGCTGAAAAAAAAGAAAAAATCCATCAGAGAGATAGCAGACATGCTTGGAGTAACAAAATCAACAGTCGGGTACATTCTGAGAAAAAAGGAATTGACTGGTGAGCTTGGGAACTCAAAAAGGCCTGGGCGTCCACGGATGACAACAGTGGTGGATGATCGCCGCATACTTTCTTTGGTGAAGAAGAACCCATTCACAACATCAACTGAAGTCCAGAAAACTCTCAGTGAAGTAGGTGTATCTGTCTCTAAGTCAACAGTAAAGAGAAGACTCCATGAAAGTAAATACAAAGGGTTCACATCTAGATGCAAACCATTCATCAATTCCAAAAATAGACAGGCCACAGTTAAATTTGCTGAAAAACACCTCATGAAGCCAGCTCAGTTCTGGAAAAGTATTCTATGGACAGATGAGACAAAGATCACCCTGTACCAGAATGATGGGAAGAAAAAAGTTTGGAGAAGAAAGGCAACGGCACATGATCCAAGGCACACCACATCCTCTGTAAAACATGGTGGAGGCAACGTGATGGCATGGGCATGCATGGCTTTCAATGGCACTGGGTCACTTGTGTTTATTGATGACATAACAGCAGACAAGAGTAGCCGGATGAATTCTGAAGTGTACCAGGATATACTTTCAGCCCAGATTCAGCCAAATGCCGCAAAGTTGATCGGACGGCGCTTCATAGTACAGATGGACAATGACCCCAAGCATACAGCCAAAGCTACCCAGGAGTTCATGAGTGCAAAAAAGTGGAACATTCTGCAATGGCCCAGTCAATCGCCAGATCTTAACCCAATTGAGCATGCATTTCACTTGCTCAAATCCAGACTTAAGACGGAAAGACCCACAAACAAGCAAGACCTGAAGGCTGCAGCTGTAAAGGCCTGGCAAAGCATTAAGAAGGAGGAAACCCAGCGTTTGGTGATGTCCATGGGTTCCAGACTTAAGGCAGTGATTGCCTCCAAAGGATTCGCAACAAAATATTGAAAATAAAAATATTTTGTTTGGGTTTGGTTTATTTGTCCAATTACTTTTGACCTCCTAAAATGTGGAGTGTTTGTAAAGAAATGTGTACAATTCCTACAATTTCTATCAGATATTTTTGTTCAAACCTTCAAATTAAACGTTACAATCTGCACTTGAATTCTGTTGTAGAGGTTTCATTTCAAATCCAATGTGGTGGCATGCAGAGCCCAACTTGCGAAAATTGTGTCACTGTCCAAATATTTCTGGACCTAACTGTATATCAGCTATTAGCGGTATATACTGGCTCTGCCTGCAGGTATATGTTAGCTGTTGGACAGTATATGCCATTTTGCTACGGTATATACCGGCTCTGCATAGCAGTCACTTTATAATACTGCTAGTAGCTCCTCACTCATATAACTCTACCCCTATAGGGCTGTAGGACTCTATTGCTGACATGCGTAACCGCAAGGGTGATAAAGCTTCCCAGGCGTCCTCTATGGATCTGTACTATGCCTATACCACCTGTGGACGCTCGTTTTCTAACGAAGCTATCCACTATGCCGGGGCTGCGATGCCCCTTCTACCATGTCACATCAGACCCCGTTGCCGGACCAGGAGGCCGCGCAGTCTCTGGATTCTGCTCCGGCCACCGGCCAGGCAGCTCCCCCGTCTGATGACGTAATGCCTGCATGGGCTCTTCTAATGTCTAAAAGGTTAGATGACCTTGCCGCTCAGATATCCCAGCCGTCCTCAGGCTCCAACAGCCTTCCCCCGGCTCAGCTCCCTCAGAGGAGCCCGCCTGCTTCGTCTGGTCCCTCTTCCCCAGAACATAAACAGGCTGTTTCCAAAAGGTGCCATTGCGACCTCTACGCCTCTTCAGACTCGGACGATGGTCAGTCTGACCTGGGGTCTGTGACTTTTAGTAGTCACGATTCCCAAGACTCTGACTCTGATTCAGATGTCCTTTCTGAGTCTAGACATATAGAAGACACACTAATTTCGGCTGTCAATCACTCTCTGTCGATCTCTGATCAGCCTCCTGACCCGACTTCTCAGTCGGCAATCAAGCGGGCCAAGAAGCCTCCTAAATCCTTTGCTCAGGATCCGTTTTTTTGGCAAATTATATCTATACAGTGGGATCACCCTGATAGAAGGTTTGATAAAAAACCCTTCTCGTCATTCACTTATCCCTTTCCCTCTGAAATGGTTAAGCCCTGGTCAGTACCCCTCGTTGTGGATCCGCCAGTATCCAGACTGGCTAAACACACGGTCATGTCTGTTTCAGACAACGCGTCTCTCAAGGACTCGTCCGACCGCGCAGTTGATGCTGCGGTGAAATCTATTTTCCAGGCTTCAGGCTCCTCTCTTCGCCCCCTGTTTGCCTTAACATGGGTCGCGAGAGCTATGGGGGTGTGGAACAAGAACCTACGCAGGATGCTTCGCTCTTGTAATATTCCCCCGGCGGCTTTTGAGATCCTTGATTTCTTCTCTCTAGCAATAATACCTAAAATATAACCTTTAATAATTCCTCTAAAAATAGGGAAGGATCACCTTGCCTATGCATAAAATTCAATAGGTTGCGAGACCCTCCATACAACTTGGGGGACTAGCATACCCTGTAAACACGCAATGACACCTACATATAATTGGTGCTGGCAAAATCAACAAATTTAACCGATATGGTCAAGATTATTAATGCAGACGCTCACTTAGATCCCATTCACAAATCAACAGTGGCGTTAATCACTAGAGTGACCATGATACCCACAGGTGTGTGACTAATATGCTTCACATTCGGTTAAACAAATCAGCATTAACCAGGGATTCAAATAGCCAAGTTGTTAACCTGGTTGTTTCTGATAGGGAACAATCTCACCCAATTGCTGGTGTCTTGTCTCCCAAATACGTTCAGTTAGTCCTCATATTCGGCGTTTCCAAAACAGACCCTCACCACACAGGTCCTGGACCCCTTATGAAGGGACTAACTGTCCTCTCCCAGAATCTGCTTCTCCCTGGGAGAGATTCTGGGAGAGGACAGTTAGTCCCTTCATAAGGGGTCCAGGACCTGTGTGGTGAGGGTCTGTTTTGGAAACGCCGAATATGAGGACTAACTGAACGTATTTGGGAGACAAGACACCAGCAATTGGGTGAGATTGTTCCCTATCAGACACAACCAGGTTAACAACTTGGCTATTTGAATCCCTGGTTAATGCTGATTTGTTTAACCGAATGTGAAGCATATTAGTCACACACCTGTGGGTATCATGGTCACTCTAGTGATTAACGCCACTGTTGATTTGTGAATGGGATCTAAGTGAGCGTCTGCATTAATAATCTTGACCATATCGGTTAAATTTGTTGATTTTGCCAGCACCAATTATATGTAGGTGTCATTGCGTGTTTACAGGGTATGCTAGTCCCCCGAGTTGTATGGAGGGTCTCGCAACCTATTGAATTTTATGCATAGGCAAGGTGATCCTTCCCTATTTTTAGAGGAATTATTAAAGGTTATATTTTAGGTATTATTGCTGTAATTCAGAATCTTCATAATATATACCATACCAGTGGCTGCATTATTATTCTTCTCTCTAGCCTCTAATTATTTTCTTCACGGCTCCCTAGATGCAGCTAGTTTGTCAGCCCTATCAGCGGCCAATGCTGTCTTTGCCCGCAGAGTCCTTTGGCTAAAAATATGGAATGCGGACAGTGCCTCCAAGAAATCCCTGTCCACACTCCCCTTCCATGGCCTGCGTCTGTTTGGAGAATCCCTGGACAAACTCATATCTAAGACAATGAGTGGTAAAAGTACCATTCTACCTCAAAAGCGGCCTGTATCAAGGAATTTTAAAAAATCTCCTTGGCGCAGGCAGTCCTTTCGGCCTGCCCTCCAAAAACCATCAGCCCAAGGATCGTCCCAATGCTCAGATCGAGGATCCGGTCCCTCAAGGGGCTCTTCTTGGCGTTCCCACTCCAAGCAACCTAAACCCAAAGGACCTCGCTCTGTACAGGCACCCTCAGCATGACGCCAGGTATCCCACAGATCCGACTCCTGTTGGAGGGCGGCTTCTGCTTTTTCAGGATATCTGGCTAGACCACACTCACGATGCTTGGGTTCGAGAAATCGCCACCTCAGGTTACAAGATCGATTTCCATTACCTGCCGGCCAACAGGTTTCTGTGTTCTCATCTTCCAAAGTCCAAAACGCAAAGCCAGGCCTTATTTCAGGCCATAGCCTCTTTACAGAAGGCAAATGTTATCATTCCAGTACCCCTGGAACAGCGTGGCAAGGGTTTCTATTCAAACCTTTTTGTCGTTCCCAAAAAAGATGGCTCTGTCCACCCTATCTTGGACCTCAAATGGCTGAACAAATTCGTACGGATTCGAACTTTCCGAATGGAATCATTGAGAGCAGTGCTAGCCGCCATGGAACCTGGAGAATTCCTACCTTCCATAGACGTTCAAGATGCTTATTTACACATTCCCATATGTGTCTCTCATCAACGGTTCCTTCGCTTTGCCGTAGGACACCATCATTTCCAATTCAGGGCCCTCCCCTTTGGGCTGGCCACTGCGCCTCGGGTCTTCACAAAGGTCATGGCGGTCGTCATGTCCATTTTACACCCCAGAGGCATCCTGGTCGTTCCCTATTTGGACGACCTTCTTGTCAAAGGGAGCTCTCTTCAAGTTTGCTCAGAAATCGTGCAGATTTGCCTAGACACGCTATCAAGGCTAGGGTGGCTTATCAACTTCAACAAGTCATCCCTCATTCCTCATCAGCGCATCACCTTTTTAGGTATGCTGATAGACACGGCTCAGTCCCGGGTTTTTCTTCCAGAGGACGAGGTCTTCCCTGATCCGGGCCGCCCAATCTCTCCGCTCTTGCCGTCACACATCCCTTCGGAATGGAATGAGAGTGTTAGGCAAGATGGTGACGGTCATAGAAGCCGTGTCCTTTGCCCAATTCCATCTGCGCCCTCTACAACTGGATCTTCTATCCTCCTGTGACAAGAATCCAGCTTCCCTAGACCGGTCAGTCCGCCTATCTCGGTCTGCACTCAGCTCCCTCGTCTGGTGGACTCAAGCCTCATCCCTATCTCAAGGGAAGTCCTTCCGCCCGGTCTACTAGCAAGTAGTCAAGACGGATGCCAGCCTGATAGGCTGGGGGGCGGTGTTTCTCCACACACTGTTCACGGACGCGGGTCTCCTTCCAAGCGCTCCCTGCACATCAATGTTCTGGAGATCAGAGCCATATTTTTGGCCCTTCAGAATTTTCAACCCTTACTATTGGGCCTCCCTGTTCGGATCCAGTCAGACAATGCCACGGCCGTGGCTTACATCAACCGTCAGGGAGGAACTTTGCAGCAAGGCAGCGATGAAGGAAGTATCCAGGATTCTTCTTTGGGCAGAGAAGCACATCCCCATTATTTCAGCTGTCCATATCCCAGGGGTAGACAACTGGGCCGCAGACTTTCTCAGCAGGCAAGGTCTAGCAGCAGGGGAATGGTCCCTCCACGACGAAGTGTTCCATCAGATCACTCTTCGTTGGGGACTCCCGAATATGGACCTCATGGCGTCTCGAATGAATGCCAAAATACGTCCTTTCATATCCCGGTCGAGAGACCCGCTAGCGATCGGCTCCGATGCCCTAGTCTTTCCGTGGGCGCAGTTCCGCCTACCCTACATCTTCCCTCCGTTTCCTCTCATTCCGAGAGTAATCAAGAAAATCAAAGCGGAGGGAATCCCGGTGATCCTCGTGGCCCCGGACTGGCCCAGGACAGCCTGGTACCCAGAGCTTCTCCAACTGCTCGGCGACACTCCCTGGCGTCTTCCCGACTGCCCGGATCTTCTGTCGCAAGGTCCAATATTCCACCAGAATACAGCACAGCTGCATTTGACGGCGTGGCGCTTGAATCCTTGTTTCTAGCAAAATCAGGTCTTTCTTCTAAGGTAGTTCATACAATGCTTAATGCTCGGAAGCCCTCCTCCATCAGTATCTACCACAGGACCTGGAAGACCTATCTTTCCTGGTGTAACCGTCATAATCGGTCGCTCCTTACCTTTTCAATCCCTAATGTTCTTGCCTTTCTGCAAGACGGTCTGGACTCGGGACTAGCTCTCAGTGCCCTTAAAGGACAAGTTTCTGCCTTGTCAGTATTTTTCCAGAAGCGGCTGGCTTCTCGCCCTCAGGTCCGTACCTTTCTTCAAGGGGTGGCGCATTTGCTCCGTCCTTATCGCCACCCCTTAGATCCCTGGGATCTAATCTGGTTGTCGGAGCTCTTCAGCTTCCTCCCTTTGAACCTCTGAGAGAAATCTCTCTTCAACGACTGTCCTGGAAGGTTGCCTTTTTAGTCGCCATTACCTCTATCAGGCGAGTGTCCGAACTAGCGGCTCTTTCCTGTAGCTCACCTTACCTGATTTTCCATCAAGATAAGGTGGTCCTTCGGCCTTCCCCCGCTTTTCTCCCGAAGGTCGTATCTTCTTTCCACTTAAACGAGGACATTGTGTTGCCGTCATTCTGCCCGCTCCCGGTCCACTCTTTTGAAAAAGCCCTTCACACTCTAGATCTTGTCAGGGCTCTGTGGATCTACATCTCCAGAACAGCACCGTTGCGCAAGTCCGATGCCCTCTTCGTCCTCTCACAAGGACACAAAAAGGGCAATCCAGCTTCTAAATCCACGATTTCTTGATGGATTAGGACTGCCATCTGTGAGGCATACAAAGCACGAGGTTCTGTTCCCCCTCAATCTGTGCGGGCCCACTCTACGCGAGCAGTGGGTGCTTCCTGGGCTATCCGCCATCAGGCTTCGGCGGCCCAACTTTGCAAGGCCGCTACCTGGTCCAGTGTGCACACGTTTACAAAATTCTACAGAGTGCATACGCATGCCTCCGCGGATGCTGCTCTTGGAAGACAAGTCCTTCAGGCGGCAGTGGCCCATTTATAAGTGGCCACTGCTCTTCTTTTTTTTTTTGACAGTGTTTTGATATGTGTTCACTGCAGTTGCAGTCGTTAGTCAACTCTTAGTCTGATGTTATACACTGTTAATAGTTCAGTTCTCACCCAGGGACTGCTTTGGGATGTCCCACTGTCTGTGTCCCCCAATGAAAAGGCGACAAAGGAAATGACATTTTTGTGTACTCACTGTAAAATGTCTTCCTTGGAGCCTTTCATTGGGGGACACAGCTCCCACCCTTGTGGTTTTGGTTGTCCTTCTCCTACTGCTTTTACACCAAACTGAGCTAGTTTCCTGCCTAGCTAGGGTATATGCTACGGGGGGCTGTCTGATAATAAAACCCAAAGGAATATCAGACAGTCAGGGTCCACCGTGCAAAGACTCTGCTGCAGACTATGGCAGAGGATAAGGGGTATATAAGTGTGCCACTGTAAATAGTAATAGCACAAGTGCAGAGTGCAATACCTCTGTTAAACTCACAGAGGAATATAATTAGAAAATAAAGCAATTCCTCCCTTACTTGGAGGGTGTGTGGTATGGTCTCTGTTAATGGTCACAGAGACAAAAGCAGTGAGTGTGAAATGGCACCTACCTAGGTCCGTTCCTCTAGCGGTACCAGGAGATGGACAGCAGCGTAAGCCGCACAAAGCTCTTACCTGCGTTCGCTCCACTAGTGTGCGAGGACACGAACCACTAGATATGGCACCTGCCTAGGTCCGCTCCACTAGTGGTGCAAAAGAGACGGACAGCAGCATAAGCCGCACAAAGCTCCTACCTATGTTCGCTCCCCTACTGTGCGAGGATACGAACAACTGCCATACGCAGTATAAGGAACGTTACCCTAGCGGCAACGTCCACCTACGAGTAGAATCACAAGGCCCAGCCGGATCATGTGCCTCAGGCACCTGCCTATGTCCGCTCCACTAAGAGGTAAGGATACGGACCGCAGCCGAAGCTGTAAGGTATAAGAGCGCTACCCTGCCGGTAGCGCTCACCTAACATAGACAGAGAGATGCCTAGAGGGACGTGCACAGAGCGTCTACTCTCATGCATGAATTAAGAGGACTGAGCGCCGGGCGGCGTGCGTCAGGGTCTTATATAGACTCTGTGCCTCATCCAAGATGGAGGACACCAGAGCCAATCCGCTGCCAGAATGACAGCAATGACGTCACGCTGGCCTATCACCGAGCAAAGCGTCACAAGCACATGACCAGCGACCAATCGGCATAGAAGGTGTCAGAGACATGTGACCACGTGTCACAAGCACATGACCAGCGGCCAATCAGCTTAGAAGGTGTCAGAGACATGTGACCTCGTGTCAGCGATGATGTCACCTGAACATGTGCAATGGCTCCAAGATAGGACTTAGTCTCCAGCGCTTGCACATGTGCAGTAGCAAGAAATCCAAACATAGTCTCCAGTGCTCGCACATGTGCAGTAGCAAGAAATCCGAACATAGTCTCCAGTGCCACAGCAACCGTAACAGTATATGCTGTGGGAGGAGGAGCTAACACGTTTGCAAATCTAGTGTCATGCCTCCCTGGAGACATCATAATACCCACTGTCTGTGTCCCCCAATGAAAGGCTCCAAGGAAGACATTTTACGGCGAGTACACAAAAATGTAATTTTTGACAAGCAAAACGCAGATCTTTCAGTCTCTCTGTCGATGTCAGACAATCTCTCTCTGTCTGTCGATGTCGATCAATCTCTCTCTTTCTCTCTGTCCGTCAGTCGGTCTCTCCCCCTCTCTCATACTCACCAATCACTGCCACAGCGCTGCACGGCTGTCACAAAGCTCCGGCGGCTTTTCCTCTTTTGAAAATGCCGGCCGCTCATTATTCCATCTCATATTCCCTGCTTTCCCAGCCCACAGGCGCCTATGATTGGTTGCAGTCAGACATGCCCCCATACTGAGTGACAGCTGTCTCACTGCAACCAATCACAGTCGCCGGTGGGCAAGTCTATATCATGCAGTAAAATAAATAAATAATTAAAAAAAAACAACATGCAGTCCCCCCCCCCAATTTTGATCCCAGCTAGGGTAAAGCCACACAACTGAAGGCTGGTATTCTCAGGATGGGGAGCCCCACGTTATGGGAAGACCCCCAGCCTAACAATATCAGCCAGCAACCGCCCGGAATTGCCTCATCCATTAGATGTGACAGTCCCGGGACTCTACCTGGCTCATCCCGAATTGCCCTGGTGCGGTGGAAATCGGGGTAATAAGGTGTTAATGGCAGCAGCCCATAGCTACCACTACGTCCTAGGTTAATCATGGCAGGTGTCTCCCCGAGATACCTTCCATGATTAATCTGTAAGGCCTCTGACACACATCCGTGCCGCCGGTACGTGTTTGCCATTTTTTGCACATACCGGCGGCACGGAGACACGTTCAGCAATGCTACCCTATTGTAGCAGGCACACACACGTAAAACCACACGGAATGTGTGTCCTTGTGCATTTGTACGTGTGTGCCTTTTTCTACACGCTAACATGTCCACGTTTTCTCCGGCAGCACGGGTGTCACACGGCCCGCACCTGTACCACACGGATGTAGTGTGGATGCGGTCCCGTGTGACACGCGCCAGAGAAAACACACGTGTCAGTGAAAAAAAACAAAACATTTACTCACCTTCTCCAGCCCTCCTGTCTCTGCCGCTGGTGCCACTTGCTGCCGACCGCCGCTCATTATGCTCATTTAATATTCACTTCACTGCGGCCGGAAGCAGCAGCAGCGGGGAGACGGCTGGGCTGGAGACCAAAGATCAGCACCACGGACAGCAGGAAGGACCACGTGAGTATGCAAATTACCGGTTCTACGTGTGCTATCGCGGATAGTACACGTAGAACACACGTGGACCGCATGTACCCGAGACACGTACTTACCACACACAACACGCAGGGTAAATACGTGTCTCGCAGCACGTGCGTGTTTTTAACGGAAGTGTGTTTCAGGCCTAACTTAAAGAAAATAAACACATACACCGGAAAAAATATTTATTTGGAATAAAAGGCAAAAAAACCCAACCCTCTTTCACCACTTTATTAATCCCCAAATACCCCTCCAGGGCCGACGTAATCTACATGAGGTCCCGCGACACATCCAGCGCTGCTACATGAAGCTGACAAGAGTGGCCACAGATCGCTCCACGCAGCAACTGAAGTGAGCCGCACGACCAGCGATGATGTCAGTCAGGTTACCTGCGGCCACCGCTGGATTCTCCAACTGTGACAGCAAGTCGCCAGACTGACTGAAGTGAGCTGCGAGATCAGCAATGACGTCACAGGCGAGTTGTGGTCTCGGGTGGAGGACTCCAGCTGGCTGCGGGTAACCTGAGTGACAGCACCGCTGATCAGGCTGCTCACTTCAGTCACTCAGGGGGTTTGCGGTCACTGTTGAGTCCTTCACGGGTGACCGCTAATCAGGATGCAACACACAGACAGAGCCGCGGGATGACAATGAAGTCGGGTGAAGTTCATCCGAGTTCATTCTCTGTGTCTGCTGTCAGCGGGCATGTAGCACAGCTGAATTGCCGGCGGAACACACTGTCAAAAATGCATCCAAAACGCATGAAAAACGCATGGAAAATGTATCCAAAATGCATGCGTTTTGGATGTATTTTTTTTTTTGACAAACGCAGTGTTTACATTTCTCCAGTCTGCTGGAGGGTGTGTTCTTTTCCGCACTGCACAGAACGCAATGTGCGCACATACCCTTAGCTAGTAAGGCTGAATTTTTTTAATAAAGTATGTTTGTTTAAAAAAATGAAAGTGAAAAACCTCTTTAATACTTCTTGTTAATGGTGTACATGGGGCACATGATGGAGGCTCCCGCTGAACCTGTGGATGTCTCAGACTGTGTGCACACATTGCCTTTTTTTTATGCATTTGTTAATTCAAATTTGTTACAAAACCTGATGGGTTTCCTGATTTCAGCAAAGTCAACGAGAATCCTGAAGTCTCCTGTATACGTTAAGTATTTTATCATTGCAGATTTGGTGCAAAAGAAATCTGCAGCATGACAATTCTTTCAATATTTTTGCTGCAGATTTCACCCATTCTAAAGAGTGGGAAAATATGCACCAAAAATTTGTGCCAAAAACACATAAAAATACACAGAAAACACAGCAAAAACATGCTATTTTTGCCTCTGCATTTTTCCTGCCAAGAGATGCAGAAATTTCGGCACCAAGTAGTAAACGTGGGCACATAACTCTTAGGGCTTTACACGTTGCGACATCGCTACCGATATATCGTCGGGGTCACGTCATTAGTGACGCACATCCGGCGCCGGTAGCGACATCGCAATGTGTAAATCCTAGGTGCGACGATGAACGAGCGCAAAAGCGTAAAAAAATCGCTGATCTGTGTCACGTCGTTCATTTTCATAATGTCGTTACTGCTGCAGATATGATGTTGTTTGTCATTCCTGAAGCACCACACATTGCTGTGTGTAAACCCGCAGCAACGACAAACATCTCCTTACCTGCGTCCACTGGCAATGCGGTAGGGAGAAGGTGGGCGGGATGTTATGTCCCGCTCATCTCCACCCCTCCGCTTCTATTAGCCGGCTGCTTAGTGACGTTGCGGTGACGTCGCTGTGACGCCGAACGCACCTCCCCCTTGAAGGAGGGATTGTTCGGCGGTCACAGCGACGTCACTGACCAGGTATGTGCATGTTAAGTTGCCGTAGCTATAATGTTCGCTACGGCAGCAAGCAACAGATATCGCATGTACGATGGAGGCGGGTGCTATCGCGCTTGACATCGCTAGCAATTGCTAGCGATGTCACAGCATGTAAAACCAGCCTTAGGGCATGTGCGCACATTGCGCGGTGTCACTGCAGAAAATTCTGCAGTGATTTGACAGCACATGTGCGATTCAAATTGCTGTAGAAACACTACATCATTATGGATGCAGTGTGTCTGCAGAATAGATGCCGATTTCATGGGCTCGGCATGCTGCCTCTCCCATAGACAGAGTGAGAGCTGCATCCAAAGCACACGAAAGAAGTGACATGCTGCATTTTTAAACGCACCGATTTGGATCAAAATTTCAGCATGCAAATCGCTGCGCTCTCAAACGCAATGTGCAGATACATTATGCACAATCTTCATAGATTGTGCTGGGGACGCAGGACGCATGCATTTACACTGTAGTGCTAGACGCAACGTAAATGCATGCAATACGCACACGTGCGCACACAGCCTTACAGCCAGACACAGGATTCTGACAAGGACAAGTTAACATTCTGAGACACAAAAAGAGATTTTTTTTTTTGCATATGAAAACTATAATGGAACAAAGTAAGAACATTGTTTTATTATTCTCTTTTTGTGCATTGTCTGTGTTGAGAGTTTCTCTAAGGTTAAGCTCCCACTTGCGTATAATACGGATGAGTGCAATATGAGAAATCAGATTGTACTCGCACCAATGGTTTACAGTGAGTCAGTGTTGATCTGCAATTATTTCCTGGTCCGAGGAAAAAATGGCAGCATGCTGCGTATGGCCTTGGGAAGTGGCTGAGACTCGCCAATGTAAGTCAATGGGCGAGAGAAAAAAAATAGGACGGCACAAGGACCATCCATGTGGTGTGCAATTTTTACTAATACATTACCATTCTGTAGCACAAAAACACTGTAAATGGACCCGTAAATAATTGCAGAATAATAGTTGCTGAGAAAAACAACACAGATGTCATACAGATCCTAGAGGAGGGAAAAAAAAAAATCACACATTTGCACAGCACTCGCACGACATATGGAATACCAAACATAGTTCACCCGTCCAACCTTTCTGGATGAAAATCAAGCTAATTCGTTATATGGAAGTGTGAGCATATACAAAGCGATATTAGTAATGGTACATTTCTGCATTGTTGTTCGAAATAATAATACTGAGAACAAATAAAGCTAAAATCAGACAGATAAAGTCATAGACTTTTTTTTATGTTTTAATTTATATGTTAGTCCTCCTAGGGAACTTCAACTTGCAATCCTCTGATTTTAATTAATTGATATTAAGTGAATTTAAATTGAAAATACATTTTGTCAGTTTCAATTCATTTCAGTGACCATTGTGTGTTTTTCTTACTTTAAGGGTGTAGAGGTGGCACGGGGCAGTTGTAGTCGTGGGCGGGGATGAATCCCGGCTTCTGAGCAGCCCTGCAGCATCAGTCTTCATCCTGGCCATCTCCACAGTGAAAGGAGATATTTGCTGGGACTTATGGAACATGTTACTCACTTGTGGGCCAGAGGCTACGGCTGTTTTGTTCTTCTGGACCATCTCCAAGCTGCCGGCTGCAGCAGGTCCCAGTACTTTCAAGCATCACACTGGCACAAAGTTCTTTTCAACATCCAGTTCTTTACTGGACAACTTTTGTAATTCTTGTAGAGCAGGTACATTAAGGGCACTTTGCTTCAGTGTTACATGGGACAAATCTCTTATCTATAGTACTTTAACCGCATGCTCTTGTTCCCCAATGAGGTTACCAATAGCAATCAGTGTTACATTCACTTTGCAGGCCAACCACTTCCCCGGTACTGGGGCTTCCGGTACAGCTCTTAAGCCCCTCATTACGTCACTCATCTTCATTGTTCAAGGCAGGATAAAATAGTCCTTCAGGTCACCCCTTGTCCCACCCACAGGGATTTAGCTGGAAGCTATGATGGGGCCTTCTTGGACAGCACTACTCTGCCTGGTTTCATCAGGACCTACTCCTCTCATTGGAGACCACTGACCTTCCTCTGACTGAGGAGATTCTTTGGGCATATGTAGCGCCCCACGGAGCCTGCAGGGCTACTCCTGTTACTGGCCTGACCTGGCTCCAAGACTCCATCGGCTACATGACAAGAGGGTGCAAGGGGGATGGGGGTTTTGCTTTACAGCGCCACCCATGGTGCGTGGCCAGGGATTATCTGCTGCTGCGAGATGTAGCTCTCCTCTGGGGCTGATGTTACTGCAGCTCAGATAGTCCAGCTCCCCACAGGTGGAGCAAGGCCCAGGGAGGATGGTGGCGATGGGGGCAAGGGCCATTGGCGCCGAAGCGTGGGGTGCCGGCGCCGGTAATATGAGGCTGAGGCAGCAGTTGCGGGTCCAGGTCTTTTACTCACAGTTCTTAGGATGCTACCCTCAGGGTACCGGTCACCGTCGTGCTTTGCCCCAGCCGATCCCGGATGAATCAGAGGTCAGGTCACAACTAGTGTTGTGGAGCATGTCAGACCTTCCTCCTTGTGTCTTGTAGTATGGGTCCCCGTGGCGTGAAGCTGAAACTACTTGGGGACTCTAGTGTCCTTGGCTTTAGTTACCATCCTGTTCGCAGGCAGCGCAAAACAATTATAGGCCTGACCGTTGTCTTGACTCCTGTCTCTATATGCTGCAGTGCCCCAAGATCTCTGTGGTGGTGGGCAATGGGGCATAAAATTCCCCTTCCCTGCAGATTCTGGTAGTCCAACATGAAGTATGTTCTACCCTAGGGCTCTGCCCCCTGACGACGCCAGTCCCGAAAGGTCTGTTGGGGCTTACCCTCCGGCTACCGTATTGCTCCTCTGTCTGATTAGCTCTACCCAATCATCTCCTGTTTCTTCCAGTCTGCCCGGTCCTTTCCAGTCTGCTCGGTCCTAATGGAGGGAGTTCTGAAGCACACCCCTCCGCCGCCGTGATCCAACACGGCTATGATGTCCTGGCACACTTCTTCTCTCCTTCCCTGGGAGAGCTCTGAAGCCCTCATACAGTCTTTCTGAGGGGAGCTGTGAAGCACACCCCTCAGCGACCTGGCTTCTCCTGCATCTTAGACTGATCTCAAGTGATTTCCCGTGTGTTCTGTAACTTTCCCAGTAAGCCCCCACGTTCCTGATGACTCACCCTGCCCTGGAAAAACCCATTGCTATGGTGACCAGCTGTGTTGTGTAACTGCTGGGTGTGTTGTGTAAGCCATGAGCACAGAATGTTGTGTAAGCTATGAACACCAGTTGTTAACCTCTTCTTACCCGGGATAAGTACTGCATCTTAAGGCAGATGCAATACCCTGTAGCGACTGAAGCCTTAGGGGCGCCACATATTCACCAGGGAATGGCTACCATCCAGGCCGCTTGGACTTCACCCACACTTTGGGCCGTAGTAAAACCAGCCCTCCTCACAAACAGGGCCCAACGTGTCTGGCACCGTGATTCGACTCAGAGGGTTAGCCGAATTATTATTATTGGGGTCTGTCTCTTATCACACGTATCACAGGTGTGGCTCATTCCTCTCCCACAGGAAGTCTCCTGATATTTCCTGTCAACTGACCCTTTTTACTAACTAAACTCCTCCTCACATTAACTCTCCCTAGCCCGAGAGTACAGGGAACAGTCCGCACAATGTGGCTACCTAGTGACTGTTTAAACACACCACACCATAACATCAAATTCAAACATTGCACATTACATGACTACATGGTAGTTTGCAGGACGAGCCTTACACCCCCTTACAAGTGCTCGGTCACATGAGTGTATAACTCGGACAAGTGCTATCTGATGTTTTGTCAGATAGCACTAGCTCCAATGTTATACTGTGGAACTGTGCCAATCAGCGCTTTTTTTATCATGCTAAATTGGCATGGGAAAAAAAGCACACCATGCTACAAGTGGCAGCATATATCGGATGGTGTGCATCCATTCAAGTCTATAGGTGTGTGGAAAACATTGGACTGCACTCAGATGATATATTATATATTTCTGTAGATTCACAGAATAGAGAGAATAGAGAAATTTTGTTCTCCATCTTCTCCTCACCTGTGATACGATGCGAAAGAATCAGATAACACTATGCTGACACTCGGCTCAAACTGTAATATACGATTTGCTCATATGAGAGAATCTATGGGCGTATGACTGTAAGAGGGTGACCTATATTCGTGAGCCCCCTGAAGACATCAATGATTGTATTTTACATGTGTAGTAGTAGTAAGATGTGTGGTTATGTCGCAGTACTACCAGCTACCATAAGGTGTCACTAGGCCTGGGCTTCCTAGCTGGAAGGAAAGACTCAGTTATGAGGTATAGTGGCAGGACTGAAAGGGTTAGTGTGACGCCCTGGACTAGCCAGGTACTCACAGTTAGGCCCCCGCACAACACCCTTCCCCTAAAAAGGGTACCAGCAGCCAACCTAAAACCCTGAGTCACCCCTCTCAGGTTCTGATGTACACACCAGGTCGGCGGAGCCAAGCAGTTGGCCATGCCCACCGAGGAGTTCGGATGGCCTGAGGCGGGAACAACACAGAGAGATGAGAAAGGAGAGTGAAAGGGAGAGGAAGGAGAGGAGTAGGGAGAGTAACAGAAGAGGAGAGAACGTCTGTCAGGGGTCAGGGTCATAGCCTGGACACCCTGTGGCCAGGAGGCAGACGGTGGTGGCCGCCTGCAGGAGCTGGGATTACAGCCGGTGGAACCGTAAGGACTGGGGATGGGTGGTGGCCCGCCGGTACCGAACCGGGGAACCGATTGGAAACTGGAGCACCAGGAGGGGTACTCAAACCCAGTACGAGGCCCAGAAGCCATTGGACTGAGTCGAATTATTTGATTGGGGTCCGGACTTGAGGTCCCTTCCCATCCAAGGCCTGACTGAAGACAACAGCTCCCTCAGAGGGATAGTGAGCCACCGCCAAGGCATAGAGATCCAAAGGGCCAGCGTCTGCAGGCAAAAGGGGTTCCTCAGCACACATCAAGCTGGGGAGCGGACTATCGTTGCTGAAGCGTAGGCAGTTAAATCTACACAAAAAGGTGCAGGAGAAAGGCGGAAACCACCAACCCGAAGAAAGGGGAGAAGCGCAGCCGGCTGCGGGCACTGTCCACCATCTTGTTTGGTTTACCAGAGACTCCAGTGTGTCTGTAATAGTGAGTATACCAGTGCCCTCGGGCCGAGCACCGCACCGCATCAACACTGCCCTACACCAGCATCCCCAGGAGCGACCCCTTGGGCCCCGGGGCCCTCACCCCCTACCCACGGAGGTGTTAACACCAAGCTGCATAACACCATCCCCGGGAGCCTAGTCAACGGCAGCGGTGGTGTCCATCCATTCACCACAGCCCCGTGGGTGGGGTCACGAACTTTTAATTCCAAAAACCACCCCACCTCCGCACGTAGCGCCAGGTGATGACCCCCCTTTTCAGAGAGGCGGCGGGACCCCCGGGTCCGTGAGAAGCTCGAGCCACCCACCGACGAGCACAGATCCGAACAGCTCGGCAGCCGGCCGAGCCCCGGGGTGGTACATCAGCTGAGAAAGACCCAACCAACAGTGAAGTAAATATAGTGGGAAGCTTTTCCTGGTTTTAGTTGGATAGGGATGGAGTTGTAGTTAGTGGACAGCAATAGATGCAATGGAGTAGATGTAGCAGAGTGGAGAAAGTGTGATGTGGAGAGGGAAGAACAGGCAGAAGTTTGTGCAGGATGAAAACAAGGTGACGAAATACAGATCGCAGCAGAGAGGCTTCCTGGAAGTAATGAGAGGGACCAAAGACAGTGCCCCCTTGGCAAGAAGGATATATAGAGAACAGTGTGGTTTGTTAAAGGGCCATTGTCTTCGGGCAGCCACCATCACTGTGGGAACGGGATCCTCGGACTCAACCTGATAAAGTAGTATAGCCACGCAGAGGGCAATATAATGCTTCAAAGCGAGAAACCCTCTTTTCCTTGGTAGCCTTTGGGACTCTGACTGCAGTCGTTATGGAAGAGCCGAAGTGTATCTAATATATAGTGCCTATATAGAGTATATCTAATATATAGTATAAGTGTATCTAATATAATGCCTGTTGAGAATTTTAGCCTCTTTGTAACAGAAGGACAATGGTGTGTGAGTTATGTTACAAGTAAATGAATGCAATTTGTAACCAGTCCCAGTCTGAGCTCGTCTTTAATAACTCTGCAAACAAAACCGCACAGTGTGAACTAGACACAAATCAATGGGTCAAATCAGGTATAATATGACAGCACACTGATCAATGCAAATCAATGTGGTAGTTCAATGTACTTCATTTCACATCGACATATGATCTGCATTTAGGAAATTGAAGCATGCACTATTCCAGATCAAACTCACCCATTAAAAGTCAATAGGTGCACCAAAAAATTATGGTACATACAGGTATCGAATGCACTTTTCACAGATCAATTACAATTATTAAGATAGAAAGCTGTATTTGTCATTATTATTTACCAAATTGATCATGTAATAATCTAATACCATATGGATCTACAAATCGAACATACGGACAGCATATGGATGTAAAAAAGTGGATAGATTAATAGTTTACTGTTATGAAATACGGATATAGAGAGCAAAATATGGATGTAAAACCGTCATTTATTTTAACATGAAAAACAGATGATTTTGCATGTGCTTTTCTGAACAGCCATCATGTGTCAGGAATAATACAGACTCAGATTCAAGGCCTACATTGAAGTCAGTAATACTTAAAGGGAATCTGTCAGCAGGTTTTTGCTCTCTCAACTGACAGCAAAATAATGTAAATATGTAACGACTGAATGCCAGTCGTTATGATTATTAAGATACAATGGCACTATGGAAAACCCATGGACACAAAGATGGTGAATAACAGTTTTCTTTATAAGTCTCAAAACATTTTTTTTACAAAAAAAACAACAGTTCTCTTACAGCTTATCGGCCACAACAGCCCGGAATAAACAATAACAGTTTATGCAACTTGGAGGACTTCAAGTGTCGGTCTGTAGGGATGAACTGGTCTATATTTCCCCCCCGCTATACCGTTCCCTCACCTATCTATTAATGGGGCTTACCCGGGTGCACTACTACAGATAATGGCACGTGATCCCTCCAAGGATATAATCTTACAACCACCTCCCCTTAAGCCTGCTTTACACGCCGCAATGTATCTTACAATGTGTCGGCAGGGTCACATCGTAAGTGACGCACATCCGGCATTGTAAGGTACATTGCAGTGTGTGACAGGTACGTGCGATTGCGATTGAACGTTAAAACGTTCATTGTATACACATCGTACCTGTCTCTGGAACTGCACGTCAGATTGTTCATCGTACCCGGGGTAGCACACATTGCAGTGTGTGACACCCCGGGAACGGTGAACATATCTTACCTACGTCCTGCGACTCCCGGCCCACAATGCGGAAGGAAGGAGGTGGGCGGGATGTTTACGTTCCGCTCAGCTCCGCCCCTCCGCTTCTATTGGCCGGCTGCCGCGAAACGTCGATGTGACATCAAACGTCCCTCCCATTCCAGGAAGTGGACGTTCGCCGCCCACATCGAGGTCGTATAGACGGATAAGTACATGTGACGGGGGTTAATTGTTTGTGCGGCACGTTCAACAAATTGAACGTGCCACACATACGATGGGGGCGTTGCAAATCGCATACGATATTGTATGCGAAATTGCAACGTGTAAAGCAGGCTTTATGTTTACAATTCAATCAGGGTACCCGGCCACCTTCCCATATACAGTCCGCAACAAGCAAATATATGTACATGTACCTCTATTCAATATTGTGTACCTCACTGCCCCCAGATAGTGTGATGAAGCAAAGGCAGAATAGTCTGTTATTATCAGCACAACACAGCTTAACCTCTTATAACTTCAGAGCAAACGCCTCAGGATAAACAAGAAACACAGCTCCTCCTTCTCAGTAAATAATCTGTTGACGAATAATCTTCCTTCTTTTTTATCCTATCTATCTGTCTGTCCCTGACTGACTATTACACACCGATCGGTCTCAGGTCAATTGTTACTCACTGAAGTTTTTCACCCAAAATGGCGTCCGTCCCCTCAGATGGTTTCTGATTCACTCTTAGATGATTTTATCCAAACTGTTTCTGGAGAAAATTCACTCAGATGAATTCCCCTCGTCAGGTGCAGTAAGAGCTCCAAAGAAAAAAAACGAGTAAGCAGTACACAAAAGGAAAAAAACAAAAACAAAGAAAAAACAGGCAATCCTATAAATCCAAACACGGTAAAATGACAGCCGTCTTTCTCTTGCGAAGTCCCTCAGATCCTGACTGAACTTTTTAACCGTCTCTCTCAGACTACGTTACCAGGGAAACCTAATGTAACCCCTTACTGTCTAGCAGTGTGCCTGCCCTCTAGGGACACCTAGTGGCCATTTAAATTCTAGCATAAATGTATAACATACATTAACAAACATGCAAGTTTATCTTATGTACATTTTCACCCTGTTACAGACAAAGACATTCAGAATCCTAAAGGTGTATCACATAGATTACTGACTGCAGCCATGCTGACATAATTAAAGAATTTAGATTAATGGTGGTGTCACACATAGCGACGACGACAATGACGTCGCTGCTAAGTCACCATTTTCTGTGATGTAGCAGCGATGTCCCGTCGCTGTCGCTGTGTGTGCCATCCAGCAACAACCTGGCCCCTGCTGTGAGGTCACCGGTCGTTGATGAATGTCCTGCTTCAATTTTTGGATGTTGCTCTCCCGCTGTGAAGCACACATCGCTGTGTGTGACAGCGAGAGAGCGACGAACTGAAGTAAGCAGGGAGCAGGGAGCCGGCATCTGGCAGACTGCGGTAAGCTGTAACCATGGTAAACATCGGGTAGCCAAGAAGCCCTATCCTTGGTTACCCGATATTTACCTTAGTTACTAGCGTCCACCGCTCTCACGCTGCCAGTGCCAGCTCCCTGCTCCCTGCATATGTAGCTGGAGTACACATCGGGTAATTAACTCGATGTGTACTCTGGCTAGGAGTGCAGGGAGCCAGCGCTAAGCGGTGTGCTCACACGCTGCCAGTGCCGGCTCCCTGCTCCCTGCACACGTAGCTGAAGTATATATCGGGTAATTAACCCGATGTGTACTCTGGCTAGGAGTGCAGGGAACAGGGAGCTGTCACTGGCAGCGTGAGAGCGGCGGACGCTAGTAACTAAGGTAAATATCGGGTAACCAAGAGAAGTGCTTTCCTTGGTTAACCTATATTTACTTTAGTTACCCTTCCATGCGTCACTGCTGCCTGGGGGCTGGTCACTGGTCGCTGGTGAGATCTGCCTGTTTGACAGCTCACCAGCGACCATGCAACGACGCAGCAGTGATCCTGATAAGGTCAGATCGCTGGTCGTGATCGCTGCTGCGTCGCTATGTGTGACACCACCTTTAGGAACACAACAGGGCTGTCCCTCCCACTCCAGGCTTTCAATAGAGATTGTGAATTGACTGTGAGGTGTCAATCATAGCAGGACTGTAAGGGGCACTTTGCACACTACGAGATCGCAAGCCGATGCTTGTGATGCCGAGCGCGATAGTCCCCGCCCCCGTCGTAGCTGCGATATCATGGTGATAGCTGGCATAGCGAACATTATCGCTACGCCAGCTTCACATGCACTCACCTGCCCTGCGACGTCGCTCTGGCTCCTTATTAAGGGGGCGGGTCATGCGGCGTCATAGCGACGTCACATGGCAGGCGGCCAATAGAAGCGGAGGGGCAGAGATGAGCGGGACGTAAACATCCCGCCCACCTCCTTCCTTTCGCATAGCTGGCGTTTGCCACAGGACGCAGGTAGGAGATGTTCTTTGCTCCTGCAGCTTCACACACAGCGATGTGTGCTGCCGTAGGAACGAGGAACAACATCATAACATCGGTCATTTCCAAATTATGGAAATGACCGACGCTACACCGATGATACAATTACGACGATTTTGCGCTCGTTAATCGTATCAAAAAGGCTTTACACACTACGATATCGCCTGCGACGCCGGATGTGCATCACTTTCAATTTGACCCCACCGACATCGCACCTGCGATGTTGTAGTGTGCAAAGTGCCCCTAATGGTAATCACAGGGTAATAAACGATTTAGTTTAAGTACACAATTGTACACACACTGATAAGAAAAGCACAGTTGCTTTTTATTTTTTAACCCTTGCATCATGCTGTCCTCAGCTTACATAGCAAGAATTTGCTGACAGATTGCTTTTAATAGGACGTGTTTAATCTGGAAGGGGTTAAATATTGCTATATCTGAGGATGCAGTTCATTCTTTAATGCTTTTTATTCAAATGTAAGAACAAAGACTAGCCATAAATCATAAATTCAGACATAAACCATTTTAGGCATTTTCTAGCTCTCTAGGCTTGTGTTCCATTGTAAATAATGCATATTTTCTAAGAGAATGTTTCTTTTGTGAACAAAAAAAAAATAATTTACACATTGCTTGCACTTTTCAGTGAATAGAAAACATTTTCCTCCACATTGTTCCATTTTCCAAATCACATTGTTGGCATGTGCATAAAATAATATTTATTCCTACAGTCTGAATTATATGAGTAATACAATGTATAAAAAAAAAAAAAAGAAATTACAAGCTAAGTGAACAGAAAGCCATTCTAAATTTTTGTAATATTATGACTAGGTATAAAAATTGTCCAGTATAGAACTTTATCCACATATATTAATTTTTGCTATGTTGAGAATATGGAAATTAGCTACAGGTGCATCTCAATAAATTAGAATATCCTCAAAAAGTTAATTTATTTCAGTAATTCAATACAAAAGGGAAACACATATATTATATAGAGTCATTACACACAGAGTGATTTATTTCAAGTGTTTATTTCTGCTAATGTTGATGATTATGGTTTACAGCCAATGAAAACCCAAAAGTCATTATCTCAGAAAATTAGAATAATTACCACAAAACACCTGCAAAGGCTTCCTAAGCATTTAAAATGGTCCATTAGCCTGGTTCAGCTCACCAGCGACCATGCAACGACGCAGCAGTGATCCTGATAAGGTCAGATCGCTGGTCGTGATCGCTGCTGCGTCGCTATGTGTGACACCACCTTTAGGAACACAACAGGGCTGTCCCTCCCACTCCAGGCTTTCAATAGAGATTGTGAATTGACTGTGAGGTGTCAATCATAGCAGGACTGTAAGGGGCACTTTGCACACTACGAGATCGCAAGCCGATGCTTGTGATGCCGAGCGCGATAGTCCCCGCCCCCGTCGTAGCTGCGATATCATGGTGATAGCTGGCATAGCGAACATTATCGCTACGCCAGCTTCACATGCACTCACCTGCCCTGCGACGTCGCTCTGGCTCCTTATTAAGGGGGCGGGTCATGCGGCGTCATAGCGACGTCACATGGCAGGCGGCCAATAGAAGCGGAGGGGCAGAGATGAGCGGGACGTAAACATCCCGCCCACCTCCTTCCTTTCGCATAGCTGGCGTTTGCCACAGGACGCAGGTAGGAGATGTTCTTTGCTCCTGCAGCTTCACACACAGCGATGTGTGCTGTCGTAGGAACGAGGAACAACATCATAACATCGGTCATTTCCAAATTATGGAAATGACCGACGCTACACCGATGATACAATTACGACGATTTTGCGCTCGTTAATCGTATCAAAAAGGCTTTACACACTACGATATCGCCTGCGACGCCGGATGTGCATCACTTTCAATTTGACCCCACCGACATCGCACCTGCGATGTTGTAGTGTGCAAAGTGCCCCTAATGGTAATCACAGGGTAATAAACGATTTAGTTTAAGTACACAATTGTACACACACTGATAAGAAAAGCACAGTTGCTTTTTATTTTTTAACCCTTGCATCATGCTGTCCTCAGCTTACATAGCAAGAATTTGCTGACAGATTGCTTTTAATAGGACGTGTTTAATCTGGAAGGGGTTAAATATTGCTATATCTGAGGATGCAGTTCATTCTTTAATGCTTTTTATTCAAATGTAAGAACAAAGACTAGCCATAAATCATAAATTCAGACATAAACCATTTTAGGCATTTTCTAGCTCTCTAGGCTTGTGTTCCATTGTAAATAATGCATATTTTCTAAGAGAATGTTTCTTTTGTGAACAAAAAAAAAATAATTTACACATTGCTTGCACTTTTCAGTGAATAGAAAACATTTTCCTCCACATTGTTCCATTTTCCAAATCACATTGTTGGCATGTGCATAAAATAATATTTATTCCTACAGTCTGAATTATATGAGTAATACAATGTATAAAAAAAAAAAAAAGAAATTACAAGCTAAGTGAACAGAAAGCCATTCTAAATTTTTGTAATATTATGACTAGGTATAAAAATTGTCCAGTATAGAACTTTATCCACATATATTAATTTTTGCTATGTTGAGAATATGGAAATTAGCTACAGGTGCATCTCAATAAATTAGAATATCCTCAAAAAGTTAATTTATTTCAGTAATTCAATACAAAAGGGAAACACATATATTATATAGAGTCATTACACACAGAGTGATTTATTTCAAGTGTTTATTTCTGCTAATGTTGATGATTATGGTTTACAGCCAATGAAAACCCAAAAGTCATTATCTCAGAAAATTAGAATAATTACCACAAAACACCTGCAAAGGCTTCCTAAGCATTTAAAATGGTCCATTAGCCTGGTTCATGAGGAAAACTGCTGACTTGACAGATGTCCAGAAGGCAGTCATTATCTTCAATGCTGGAGAGTAGAAGGGGTTAAAGCCAATCTGTCGCCAAAGGATGATAAAAAAAATGTTGATTTATTGAAAGATTATTTTATTCCATAGGTCTATACGTTTCGAGGGGAGGACCTCTTCTTCAGGACCTCAAAAATCAGAAAAATCAACAAGACTTTCACAACCACACTAAGTGAATGTACTATAACATACCTATATTTTAATATCTGGTAAGACACTATTTTGAGCTTTCTTTTTCTTAGTTTTATAGAAGTCAGTAATTGACACACTCCACAAGGAAGGTACACCACAAAAGGTCATTGCTAAAGAAGCTGGCTGTTCACAGAGTTCTGTATCCAAGCACATTAATGGAAGGTTGAGTTCAAGGAAAAATGTGGTATAAAAAGGTGCCCCTTGATAGGATTGTTAAAAAAAGGTCATTCATAAATTTGGTGGGGAGTCACAAGGAGTGAACTGCTGCTGGAATCAGTGCTTCAAGAGCCACCACACACCTTGTGTCAAGCCACTCATGACCAATAGACAATGCCAGAAGTGTCTTACCTGGGCCAAGGAGAAAAAGAACTGGACTGTTGCTCAGTGGTCCAAGGTGTTGTTTTCAGATGAAAATATATTTTGCATTTCATTTGGAAGTCAAGGTCCTAGAGTCTGGAGGAAGAGTGGAGAGGCCACAATCCAAGCTGCTTTAGATTTAGTATGAAGTTTCCACAATCAGTGATGTTTTGGGGAGCCATATCATCTGCTGGTGTAGGTCCACTGTGTTTTATCAAGACCAAAGCTTTTTGGAGATGAATATTTCATTTTTCAGTAGTACTTGGCACCTGTCCACACTGCCAAAAGTACGAATACCTGGTTTAATAACCACAGTATCACTGTTGTCACGATTCCTCTGTACAGAGCATTTTGCCTTTGGAGATGCTCTGCTGCACATTCCTGAGTTACGGAGCTAGCTGACTGATTGACAGTGCAGATTTCCATGTTGGTGCTGATCTCTCAGGTATTCCACCTTCCTGGTAATTGCTTAGGCTTCTTTACTGAGTATGCTCGCCCTGAACCTTGTTAGTTGTAGTCTCTGGTTCTGCAGTTGTGCTGTTGGCTTGTGTGTCTGTTACTGTTCTGAGCTTGGCTTTTTGACCCCAGACTGTTATTTGACTTCTCTCTGCCCACTCCCTGTTCCTGTTGTGACCTCATGCCTTCTGACCTCGGACTGTTTCTGTGCCGCCCAGGGGTGGTGGCTCGAGGGTCTCCGGACCCGGGGGTCTCGCGAACACGGCGAATAAAATGGAGGACGTAGATGTACGGTCTAGACTGTAACAGGATCGTGACGCCACCCACGGTATGTGGTGAGGTGGGACACCACCACTGCTGTGATGGGGCACCTGGGGGAGATGTTGTGCAGTGAGTTGTTAACCCCTCCGTGGGCAGGGATGGTGGCCCCGGGACCCGATGGCTCTGGTGCAGGGGGAATGATGATCGCAGAGGGTGCTGGCGTACTCACAGTTAGAAACACACACAAGTCTCTGGTAAACCAAGGTGGTGGTGGCCGGTTCCGCGGCCGGTTTCGTTCGGGATCCCCCACCCATCTGATGGTCTCTATCCTTTTCCTGTACCGTTTTTAAGTAGAAAAGACTTCCTTGTATGAAACATAGGAGTCCGCTCCCGGCTGGATGTGGCCTAAGGAGCCGTGCCCGCAGACGCTGGCCCATGGGATCTATGGGCCTTGGCGGTGACCTCTTATCCCTAATCGGTGGGCTGTTGTCTTCTATGAGGGACTTTGGGTGGGACAGGACCTCTAGTCCTGGTCTCAATCGGTTAATTAACCAGTTCCAGTAGGTTCTGGTTCCTGGCTTCAGGGTCCGAGTACCCCCCTTTGTGCTACGGTTTCTGGGTTGGTTTCTCGTGTCGGTATCGGCGGGCTCCAACCCTGGCCCGGTTAACCTCGGTTCCACCGAGCCGTCTTCCCATCTCCTGTCGACGGAGACCACTGTCTGCCTCCTAGCCAGTGGCACCAGGGCTCCTACCCTTGCACCTGTCAGTTAACTTCAGGCCTGACACACAGGCCTGACCTCTACTACTGAACTCTAAGACAGATCTGACTAAGTTTCCCACCCCTGGGCAGTCTAAACCCCTGGGTGGGCATGCACCAACCGCCTGGTCATGCCCCCTTGTGTGTCTAACTGTCCCTAAGGGGGGTGACTAGGGTTTAATGGTTGGCTGTGTGTTTTCTAATGAGGGAAAGGTGTAATTCGGTGGCCTAACTGTGACTACCTGGTTTTGCCAGGGCGTCACACTCCCCCTTGGTTAAACACAGACCGTCCATGAGCTGTCCGACCACCACCGGTTTAGTTTTACTGCAGAAAAGATAAAAGGAATAAAACGTTTTATAAACATAATAACATATTTACAGTTCATGAATACTTTGTTTTCTTCCATTATGGAAGGCATGTTACTTAAACGTTGCATAACATAACCGGGAGGAGATGGGACCGGGTCCTTCTCGCCTTTACCACCCAAACAAACCTAACCCTGGTGCTACCACTAAAACACAGGCACCCCTTGCCCAAGTCCAGGTTAAGTCCGGGTGTTGCCCAAACGGGCCGGGTAAGAAGATCCTTACCCGGTAGTCCTTTTCAAGTGCCCCACTTCCAGGGGACCCCTGACCCAGAGGATAGTCACTGGTCCCAATTGTGACTGGGCCTCGGCCTACTCTACCGCAGGCCCATCCTCCAATCAGCTTCTCTGGAGACTGCTGCAAAGTGTGGAGAAGGAATGTCCAGGATTATTTACAAGACCCAAAAGTTTATGGGTTGGCCTGCAAGCTCTCAGCCATTGTCTTTGGTTTTAACTTGTAAACGGGAACATTACAGGTACACTGTCCCAATAAGGAACTTTAACTTTTTGGTAGCCGGGAACCACTACCTAATACTCCTCAATCTGGTAACAGCCTCGGTTGATTAGTATTCATTCACACTCGTATTTACACAATGCACAGACACCACTCACTATATTGCGGTCTTTCTGTACCTAAGTGGTGGCTGTCCCAAGTTAGGGCATGTGGACCTTCTAGGCCCGCTAGGTTCACAGGGGATTGGCGTAGAAGAGGGAGTGTCAGGTCCCTCTTCCCTAATGACGGGTATGGCCGGTAGAGATCTACGGGGTCCGGGTGTAGGTGCTTTCCTGGGCGCTGGTGTGGGTACACTACTGACAGGCTCTTCTGGTTCGCTTTCCTCCACAGGTTGTGGGAACATGATAACGGGAACGATCACTGCTCCATTCTGCATAGGCCAATCAGTTGGAAAATCACCCACCACGGTGTGGCTCACCTCTTTCTTTTGCTCCACGTTCGGTGTAGGAGGGAGGACCTCTTCTATCCCCCTTAGGGGTTCTGGGCACTTCTTCAGGTGGTCACTGGAAACAGTGGCCATAGTTCTTCCCTGAGTTCGACTGACAAGATATGTTTTCTGGTCGTCCCACCCAGTGGGTTGGATAACGTAAGGAGTTCTTTCCCACTGGTCGTCCAGCTTGTGCGTCCTTCTCTTTCTCTTCAGTACCACATCCCCGGGTGCAAAGGGAGCAGCCCGAGCCCGTTTGTCAAAGCACTGCTCTTGCCTTTCTCTATTCTGGCGCAGGTTCTTCTCTACATATTCCTGAATCTGCTGATACTGCTTCTGGCTCTTGACATCCCAATTGGCAGTGGGAGAGATGGTCTTGAGGAGATTGAGAACCAGATGATTCATTTTCTCACACATTCCGTTAGTCTGGGCATGGTAGGCCGTGGTCCTGATTTTCTTGTACCCGTATAGGTTGCAGAATTCTTGGAAAACCTCTGCCTCAAAGGCCGGGCCCCGATCTGTAAGTACCTTAACTGGGTACCCGTACGGTCGGCAGAAATATGCCTGGAAGACTGTTGCTGCAGTACAACCTGTTAAATCCTTGACAGGGACTATCACTATGAACCTGGAGTAGTGGTCTACGATGGTCAAGGTGTATGTATATCCGCTCAGACTAGGCGTGAGCTTCACATGGTCCAGGGCAACCAGCTCCAACGGCTGTGAGTAACAATTGGCTGCATCGGGGCCTTTTGACTGGTTTAGTCCCATCTTCTCAGCGCACAGGGACCACATTCTCTACACCAGGCCTCTACAGACTCTCTCATCCCGCTCCAGTAGAAGTGCTCCGTCAGCAGCATCTCCAACTTCTTCCAGCCTAAATGTCCGGCCCCATCATGATAAGCCTTCAGAACCGTAGGTACGTATGCTTGTGGCACCACCAGCTGGCGGACTTTCTAGTGCTTCTTCGGGTTGATCAATCTCCGGTACATCTTGCCTTGTTGCAGGTAGAGGCGATCTCTCTCTTTCCATAACCGCTGCACTTCAGAGGGGGCAGTAGGCTCTAGCCTGGAAGCATCTTGAGAAATCACGGTTTTGACTAGCTGGACTACGGGTTCCTGATCTTGGGCTTCTCGCCACCCATGGCAGGGTAACGGGCCAAACCTCGCCTGCTGCTGGCCAACATAAGGCCTTTCATCCCTTGGTTGGTGGAACGCGGGCAGCTCGATCTCTTCCAACTCATCTTCATCCACCCCTTCATCGGGTAGGTGTGGCATCCGGGACAAGGCATTCGCGTTGGTGTTCTTGCGGCCGGCTCTGTACTTAATGGTGAAGTCGTAGTTAGCCAGCCGGGCTATCCAGCACTGTTCCAGGGCACCCAGTTTTGCTGTGTCCAGATGTGTCAGAGGATTGTTGTCTGTGTAGGCGGTGAATTTCGCCGATGCCAGGTAGTGTTTGAACCTCTCAGTTATCGCCCAGACAAGTGCCAGGAACTCCAACTTGAAAGAGCTGTAGTTCTCGGGATTTCTCTCTGTCGGACGGAGCTTCCTGCTTGCATAGGCAATCACTTTTTTTATGCCATCTTGCATCTGAGACAGGACAGCACCCAAGCCCACGTTGCTGGCGTCCGTGTAGAGAATGAATGGGAGGCCATAGTTGAGGTAGGCCAGCATCTCTTCTCCAGTTAGGGCCGTCTTCAGTTGCTGGAAGGATTCCTTGTGCTTCTCACCCCAGGCAAACGTGGGTCCGGGAATCTTACCATTTTTATGCGGGCGTCACACGAGACGATCTATCGAGCCATATGTCGTCGGGGTCACGGTTTTCGTGACGCACATCCGGCATCATTTACGACGTCGTCCCGTGTGACAGCTACGAGCGACGCAGAACGTTCGAAAATCGTGTATCGTTGACGCATCGTTTATTTTTAAAAAGTTGTTTATTTTTCTTTGCGCCAGTTGTTCATCGTACCCAGGGCAGCACACATCGCTCCGTGTGACACCCCGGGAACAATGAACACAGCTTACCTGCGTCCCGCGGCTCCCGACGGCTATGCGGAAGGAAGGAGGTGGGTGGGATGTTTATGTCCCGCTCATCTCCGCCCCTCCGCTTCTATTGGTCGGCCGCTGTGTGACCTCTCTGTGACGCCGAACATCCCACCCTCTTCAGAAAGTGGATGTTCGCCGCCCACAGCGACGTCGCTCAGCAGGTACGTGTGACGGCGGTTTAACGACTTTGTGCGCAACTAATTGCCCGTGACGCAGAAACGACGGGGGCAGGTACGATCACTCGTGCGATCGCACGATAGATCGTCCCGTGTGATGCCCGCATTAGTTTGTCCCATGAAGAGATCCTGCATGGGGTAGCCATCTTGGTGTATCCCTTGATGAAGCGATGGTAGCATCCCACCAGGCCGAGGAACTGTCGCACCTCCTTAACTGTGGTGAGCTGCGGCCAACTCTGGATGGCAGTAATCTTCTCAGGGTCCGGGGCCACACCTTCGGCACTCATCACATGTCCAAGGTACTGTACTCTGGGCTTCAACAGGTGGCACTTAGAGGGTTACAATTTCATCCCGTACTTGGAAAGGGCTTCAAACACTTCCGCGAGGTGTTCTAGATAGGCTTCATACATCTTGGAGTAGATGATAACGTCATCCAGGTACAACAGGACCGTCTCAAAGTTGCGATGTCCCAAGCAGCACTCCATGAGCCTCTGAAAGGTTCCCGGGGCATTACACAGCCCAAAAGGCATGCTGTTGAACTCGCAGAGTCCCATCGGGGTAGCAAATGGCGTCTTTTCGCGGTCTTCCTCCGCAACCGCAACCGCCACCTACCAGTAGCCACTAGTGAGGTCAGGAGTAGAGAAATAATTAGCTGCCTTCAACGTGGCCAACGACTCTTCAATGCGGGGGAGAGGGTACGCATCCTTATGCGTTATCTGATTAATTTTCCAGAAATCCACACACATTCTCATAGTGTCATCTTTCTTCTTTACCAGGACCAATGGAGCTGCCCAGGGACTACAACTATCACGGATGACCCCTGCCTCCTTCATGTTCCTCAACATATCTTTGGCGCAATGGTAATGTGCAGGTGGGATTGGCCTGTACCTCTCCTTGATAGGTGGGTGTGTGCCAGTGGGGATATGATGCTGAACCCCCCTAATCCTCCCAAAATCTAACGGGTGTTTGCTAAATACCTGCTCATACTCTTGCACTACCCTGTACACCCCCTCCTTGTGATGTGTGGGTGTGGATTCGGTGTCTACATGTAACTCCTGGCACAACTCTTCTAACGGTCTGGATGGGGTATCACTGCCTGGCTGGGATGCGGTCATAGGGGAAGTTGGTGCGTGGATGGCATCTGCATCTACAGTGAATAGCTTAGCAATGGTGGTCTCCGCAGTTCATCACTCTCACGGGCACCCGTCCTTTCTTGACATCAATCACCCCTCTTGCTGCCATCATAGTGGGCCAATGCTCGGAAGGCAGAGGTTCCACCACTGCCAGGTAATCCTGTTCGCGGGGTCCCACTGCCACTCTACACCAGATCATCATCTCGCTCCACAGAGGCACCTCTAGAGGCGCCACATCCATCACTCGCACACCACCAATCTCTCCACCTGACATATTCACTTGCTGCCGCTGCAGTAGGGCACAGATTTCACGTTGTAAGGCCCTCTGCTGCCCTCCTCCTGCTGTGACGGACAGTTGTTGCAATAGGTGCAGCACTTCCCCCATGCAGTTCTCGATCATGTTGGTCCCTAGAACCATTTTTGGGGTATGGTCACTAGGGTCATTTTGCACCACAATTAGCCCTTGGTGCTTCAGCTCTACCCGCCCCACCTTCAAGGTTACCTCCTTAAACCCCACCTGGGTCATAGGGAGTCCATTAGCTGCAATGATAGTCAAACTGGGGTCTGGAGGGGTGAGCTCACTGTCGGACCAGTATTGCTTGTACTGTACATAAGGCATAGTTGTTACCTATGAACCGGTGTCGAGAAGGGCGTAGCTCGGGATACCGTCCACAGCGAGGGAGATGATGGGGCGGCCTCCAACGTATCAATCACGCCAGTCAGCTGGGCCTTGAGGGTCTACTCCTGAGGATGTTACACTTGTAGCAAACAGGTGGTCCATACCGGCTGTCGTTGTTCCTCCTCCGTTGCATCCACGGGACGTCCTCTGGGCTGTTGGCGAGCTGTATCTTCTCTGCTGGATTGGCTTTCGGTGGTAGCTGCAAGGCAGCGAGGATCCTGGCGACGTCATCGCTGTACTTGCAATGACAGGTCCTTCGGGGTCCCGGCTGCTGCTGCAGGAGCTGGCAGGGCCAACAAGGGGGGCGCCACCAAACGGGAGAAGTGTCAGCTGGCCAGGGTGGCGGGTCAGCGGTACCGGCATCGACCGTCTGCAGTGCTTTAATGGCTCTTTCTTTCAGAACCACAAAGTTCAAGTCCGCGTGTTCCAGAGACCACAGTCATAGTTGCTTACGATCTTCGGCGGACCCCAGAAACTGCTCCACCAGCATTGTGTTGCTCTCAGCCTCATTAAAAGTGTCCACCTGCTTCAGGGTGCGTAGGGCCGCCTGCAGCCTCAGGGCGTAGTCACAGATGCTGTCCTGCAGACGCTGTCGGCAATTATAAAACTGCATCCGCAGCTCCGCTTCAGTATGGGTCTCAAAAGCGACTTGCAATTTGCCGAAAATGGCGGTTACCGAGACCCGGACGGCGTCTGCCCAGGTCTTCACCTCCTGCTCAGCGGTGCCGGTCAGCTGCCTGAGTACCACAGATGCACGCTGCTTGCCGGTCATGGCATGCAAATCAAGGATAGTGCAAATTTTCTTTCTGAACATCTGCAGGGCATCGGGCTTCCCGTCATACTGGGGTAGCCAGGCAGCACCGGGCGCATATGGCAAAGAGATCGGCATTACCTGAGTGACCACCGGGGACACGGCTCCCCCCGCTCCTGCGACTGGAGTGGGAGCCGCCACATTTTTGTCATCTGCCCCGTCCGCAGGCGCCACCACTACAGCGGCCGGCGCCACACCGCCATCGGGGTTAGGCGCGGACATCTTCCCGCTGTTCCCCCATGGTCTTTTTCTGGCACTCTTCTTTTAGGCCTGTAAGTTTCGTTTTGCGACTTCTGGCCTCGCTTTCCGGCCGCGTTCCCAGGGGGCGGGGCTTCGGATTTCGTGCTTTTTTCGCTGGGAAGAAGACGCTGAGCTGTAGTTTTTCGCGTCAAAATGACAACTTCTGAAATTTTGGCAATGGATAACCGCTGACCGTCCAATACAAGGCGCACCTCCACAAGGTAAGTGGATGGGTAAGTATCCTGTTCGTGACACCAAGTTTCAGGGGGGTGCCGCCCCCGTGCCAGCAGCTGCCGCTGCTCGGATCCGGACCTTCAGGGGTGGTGGTTCGAGGGTCTCCGGACCCGGGGGTCTCGCGGACACGCTGAAAAAAATGGGGGACGTAGATGTACGGTCTAGGCCGTAACAGATTTGTGACACCACCCACGGTGTGTGGTGAGGTGGGACACCACCGCTGCTGTGACGGGACACCCAGGGGAGATGTTGTGCTGCGAGTTGTTAACCCCTCCATGGGCAGGGATGGTGGCCCCGGGACCCGATGGCTCTGGTGCAGGGGGAATGACGACCGCAGAGGGTGTTGGTATACTCACAGTTAGAAACACACACAAGTCTCTGGTAAACCAAGGTGGTGGTGGCCGGTGCCATGGCCAGTATCGTTCGGGATCCCCCACCCAGCTGATGGTCTCTATCCTTTTCCTGCACCGTTTTTAAGTAGAAAAGACTTCCTTGTATGAAACGTAGGAGTCCGCTCCCGGCTGGATGTGGCCTAAGGAGCCATGCCCGCAGACGCTGGCCCGTGGGATCTATGGGCCTTGGCAGTGACATCTTATCCCTAATCGGTGGGCTGTTGTCTTCTATGAGGTACTTTGAGTGGGACAGGACCTCTAGTCTTGGCCTCAATCGGTTAATTAACCAGTTCCAGTAGGTTCTGGTTCCTGGCTTCAGGGTCCGAGTACCCCCCTTTGTGCTACGGTTTCTGGGTTGGTTCCCCGTGTCGCTACCGGCGGGCTCCAACCCTGGCCAGGTTCACCTCAGTTCCACCGAGCCATCTTCCCGTCTCCTGTCAACGGAGACCACCGTCTGCCTCCTAGCCAGTGACACCAGGGCTCCTACCCTGGGACCTGTCAGTTAACTTCAGGCCTGACACACAGGCCTGACGACCACTACTGAACTCTAAGACAGATCTGACTACTTTCCCGCCCCCGGGCAGTCTAAACCCCTGGGTGGGCATGCATCAACCACCTGGCCACGCCCACTGGTGTGTCTAACTGTCCCTAAGGGGGTGTAACTAGGGTTTAATGGTTGGCTGTGTGTTTCCTAATGACAGAAAGGTGTAATGCGGGGGCCTAACTGTGACTACCAGGTTTTGCCAGGGTGTCACATTTCCTGATTAGGTCTCTGTTTTCTCCCTGAACCTATTACATTCTCTACTGGATTTCTGACTCTCGGATATTTCCCTGACTATACCTTTGCTTATTCTTTGTGCTCATACATGTCCTCCCATTACCAGATCCCAGCTTTCCTGACTACTCTTCTGTCCAAACTAACCATAAGTAGTGACTAACATCACAACTGTGCTTGTTTGTCAAACTCACCTGACCTAAACGCCATAGACAGTCTATGGGGTATTGTCAAGAGAAAGATGAAAGACACCAGACCCAACAATGCAGATGGGCTGAAGGCTGCTATCAAAGCAACCTGGGCTTCCATAATACCACAGCAGTGCCACAGGTTGATCGCCTCCATGCCACACCACATTGATGCAGTAAATCATGAAAAAGTACCCCCAACCAAGTATTGAGTGCATTTACTGTACAGACTTTTCAGTAGGCAAACATTTCTGAGTTTAAAATCACTTTTTCAATTGGTCTTATATAATATTCTAATTTTCTGAGATAATGACTTTTGGGTTTTCATTGGCTGTAAGCCATAATCCTCAACATTAACAGAATTGAAATAGATCACTCTGTTTGTAATGACTCTATATAATATAAGCGTTTTCCTTTTTGCATTGAATTACTGAAATAAATAACTTTTTGATGATATTCTGATTTATTGAGCTGCACTTGTACGTAATAATCCGTTTTTTATTAGGAGAGAAATGTACCGTATTTTTCGCTTTATAAGACGCACCTGATTATAAGACGCACCTCCAAATTTGGTGGTGAAGAAATAGAGAATTTTTTAATAAATGGGGTCCGTCTTATAATGCCAGTGTCCGTCTAACAAATACTATAGGGTATATGTCCCTCATAGCCCCCTCATCCTAAGGCCTTGTGCGCACTAGGCGTTTTTGCCGCGTTTTTAGCGGCGTTTTTTACCGCGTTTTTGTGCTGAAAACGCAGTGACATTGCTTCCCCAGCAATGTCAATGGGTTTTCAGAAGTGCTGTCCTCACACAGCGTTTTTTTTTAGCTGCGTTTTTGTGGTGACCACAAAAACGCAGCATGTCAATTATTTCTGCGTTTTTCACTGCGTTTTTCACTCATTGAATTCAATGAGATGTTAAAAACGCAATGAAAAACGCATGTAGCCGCGTTTCTATGACTAAAAACGCAGCTATAAACGCAAGGGGTGGGCACTACAGTGACGTGTACAGGAAGAGGATTCCTTCTGTTGGTAAACACAGAAGCAGGAATCCTCCCGGTACCGTCACCGCTGCCTCCACCTCCCGTCCTGTGCACGTCAGCTCCGTGCGGCGCCATGTCTGGGCGGGAGGTGGAGGCAGCGGCGAAAAACAAAGTGAACAGTAGAAAAAAAAAAATGTCATATACTCACCTGTCCGCAGGGTCCCGGTGCCATGCCCGCTCCCAGCTCCTCCCGGTCCCGCCGCTCTGCCTGTGTGCAGTCTCCCCGGGGCAGGACCTTGCTTGCAGGACCTGGCTGTGGATCACCTGATGCAGTCACCTGACGCATCAGCTGATCGTAGTCTCGCCGGCTTTTTCGCGCCCGGCCGGCTATCAGCTGATCCTGCCGTCAGGGGACTTCATCAGCTGATTACCGGCAGCTCCGGCAGCGATCGTATAGGATCAGACTCCTGTCCAATCGATCGCTCCAGGAGCTGCCGGTAATCACCACAGCACATAAGTGAGTATGTTTTTTTTTTTTTTTTTTTTTTCTACTGATGCATCAGCTGATTGTATAATCGGCTTTTATACAATCAGCTGATGTGTGATGGGATTCAGGCACTTGATCCTGACACATCATCTGATCGCTTTGCCTTCCAGCAAACCGATCAGATGATATTGGATCCTGATTGGACGGCGCGGGACCCTGACCCAGGATTACTGCGGAGGGGGGTTTATTTCAATAAAGATGGAGTCACTAATTGTGTTGTGTTTTATTTCTAATAAAAATATTTTTCTCTGTGTTGTGTTTTTTTTTTATCATTACTAGAAATTCATGGTGGCCATGTCTAATATTGGCGTGACACCATGAATTTCGGGCTTAGGGCTAGCTGATAATATACAGCTAGCCCTAACTCCATTATTACCTAGCTAGCCACCCGTCACCAGGGCAGCTAGAAGAGTTGGATACAGCGCCAGAAGATGGCGCTTCTATGAAAGCGCCATTTTCTGGGGTGGCTGCGGACTGCAATTCGCAGTGGGGGTGCCCAGAAAGCATGGGTACCCTGCACTGTGGATTCCAATCCCCAGCTGCCTAGTTGTACCCGGCTGGACTCAAAAATTAGGCGAAGCCCACGTCATTTTTTTTTTTTAATTATTTCATGAAATAATTAAAAAAAAAGGGCTTCTCTATATTTTTGGTTCCCAGCCGGGTACAAATAGGCAGCTGGGGGTTGGGGGCAGCCCGTACCTGCCTGCTGTACCCGGCTAGCATACAAAAATATGGCGAAGCCCATGTCATTTTTTTTTCTTTTTGGGCAAAAAACTGCATACAGTCCTGGATGGAGGATGCTGAGCCTTGTAGTTCTGCAGCTGCTGTCTGCTCTCCTGCATACACTAGTGAATGGAGGATGCTGAGACTTGTAGTTCTGCAGCTGCTGTCTGCTCTCCTCCATACACTAGTGAATGGAGGATGCTGAGACTTGTAGTTCTGCAGCTGCTGTCTGCTCTCCTGCATACACTAGTGAATGGAGGATGCTGAGACTTGTAGTTCTGCAGCTGCTGTCTGCTCTCCTGCATACACTAGTGAATGGAGGATGCTGAGACTTGTAGTTCTGCAGCTGCTGTCTGCTCTCCTCCATACACTAGTGAATGGAGGATGCTGAGACTTGTAGTTCTGCAGCTGCTGTCTGCTCTCCTGCATACACTAGTGAATGGAGGATGCTGAGACTTGTAGTTCTGCAGCTGCTGTCTGCTCTCCTGCTTACACTAGTGAATGGAGGATGCTGAGACTTGTAGTTCTGCAGCTGCTGTCTGCTCTCCTGCATACACTAGTTCTGCAGCTGTCTGCTCTCCTGCATACAATGAACATTTTGAAGAAGGAAATGACATCAGACCTTTTTTTTTTTTTTTCATCAACAATCTTTAATGGCATTGTGCACTGATTAAAAACGCAGTGAGCAAAAACGCAGCAAAAAACGCACCAAATCGCGGCAAAAACGCATGCGTTTTTGCCGCGTTTTTTAGCCGCGGGTGCGTTTTTTTAGACAAAAACGCACATAAAAACGCAGCGTGAAAAAAACGCCTAGTGCGCACATACCCTAAAATTAGCCACCTTAATCTGGATATGGCCACCTTATATTAAACACTTCCCCCAGTAAGGCCCACAGGCCCACTGTGGCAGGCCCACAGGCCCACTGTGGCACGCACACAGGCCCACTGTTTGCACGCACACAGGCCCACTGTTTGCAGGCACACAGGCCCACTGTTTGCAGGCACACAGGCCCACTGTTTGCAGGCAGACAGGCCCACTGTTTGCAGGCACACAGGCCCACTGTTTGCAGGCACACAGGCCCACTGTTAGATATCGCCCCCATGTTGCTGCTTTTAGTAAAATAAACTCCTTACCTTCTGCAGCAGTGTCCTGTCTGGTGTCACCCTCCTCGGGGTTGAGCTCCTCCATTGTCTCCTGCCCTTCCTACTTCCTGGTTCTAGTGCCAGTCATGTGATCGGGACAGCAGAGAGATATCTCTGCATGCAAGATCACAGCAACAGGAGGGAGACCAGGCAGACACGCTGGAGGAGGTGAGTAAAGAGTTTATTATTTTACTATGGGCAGCAGCATGGGGGCCATAGCTAACACAGGGGGAGGGGGCATGTGAGATCAAAGGGAGCACAGGCAGATAATATGCGCAGCTCCCCAGCCCATCGCCGTGGTGCAATTTCAGCACCATGGTGGTGGACAGCGGCTGTGCATATTATATGAGCAGGTGCAGGAGATCAAAGGCTGCCGCCCGTAGCTTCACAAGCCTCTACCAACCCCCTCAGCCCCCCCAGCACCGCTCCAGAGCAGCCTCCACCTCCCCTGGACCCTGCAGTATATAATCTGTATATTCGGTTTATAAGACGCACCCCCTACTTTCCCCCAAAATTTGGGGGAACAAAAGTGCGTCTTATAAAGCGAAAAATACGGTAAGTTAAAAAAAGTCAATGTGCCTTTGCCAAGTAAGAAGGGACCAGGACATCAATGTAGAATCACTTCCCATTATCAAGCAGCTACAATTGACTAATGTAGTAAGGTGTCATGTGAACGCATCTAATATCAGACTAGTATTGGAACTAGGAACAGAAGTAAAAGAAAATATTTTACATAAGGTGCACACTTTAGTAGGTAAACACTTATGTTTATGACTCGCCCACCCCAGGGCTATGGGACACCCGGTACCAGACCGGACTAGTCCAGGGATCGTCAGTGGTGGCAGGGCCCGACTCCGTGACCCTGGCGGGAGTCAATTAACATGGCTGCTGACTTGGGGGTGATTAAAGTTTATAATATTCGTGACGCCACCTGTGGTTTGTGGCTATTAAGCCGCCGCTGCTGTATGGGGCCTCCGAGGTGATGGAACGGCAGCAATGGTGGTACTGCTCCCCACAGGTGGAGCTGAACCCCGGGGCAACAGTTGGTGCTTGTGAGTGTCGATGTAGTGATGGAATAGTGCAGGCGGATTAACGGAGACAACACCAGGGGGTGCAATTTCAAGATATTTACTCACAGGTCCTGGGCTGCAGCACACTGGTGCCTTTGGACTGCTGGAACCAACTTTCAGGGACCTCCGCCGATCCTGGGTAGATCCTGGAATAAAAGCCGGTGCACCCCTCTATGTGTTCCTTTCTTCAGCTGACTCCTTAAGCCTTGCCCTTGTTGGCTGAACCTGGCTCGGCCTCCACTACAGCCTCCGGGCCAGGGGCTTGCCTGTCGGTAGTTTTACCCCCTTTCCAGAGGTTATGCTGTGGGCTGTGGCCTGGGGAGTTTGCAACTTCCCTGGGCCTCGGTTTTTACTTTTGGAGTTGACTTCTCCTCCTCCGGTTTCTAGGGACCGTCCCCCGTGTGCAGCTTGATCCCTCCACCGATGTTCCTGTGGAACAGGCCACGAGCCTGAAAGCTATCTGTGGCCCTGGAATCCCTTCTTTTCTCTACTTGGTGTCACCTGGACCTTCTGGATCCCAGGGTCTTCACCAAGAAGCGTCACTTTCTTCTCTTGCTCCTGACTGAGTAGAGCTCTTTCCTACTGTCTCTCCTTCTCTTCTTCCTCCCGCAAACCTCCTTCCTTCTCCCTCCACTTCCACTTCGTCTCTCTCTCTCACTCTAACTGCTTACTCTTGACCTTCCTTGTCTACTCTACCCTCAACTGGCTCCTCCCACCCACCCGGTTGCTAAGCTACCACCCTGTGGGAGCAGGGATGGGTCTTACGGCCCCTCCCAGCATGCAGTATGGGAGGGTTGCTGCCACTGTCCCTGGTCCCTGTGTGTACCTAACAATGGGTGTAGTGTGAATTTGCCTGTGGACCGGCGTTTACTCTTTTCCTTACCCAGGATGGGACATCACACCGCTGGATGGGGTGCAATGTTCCTGTGGCGACAGAAGCCTCAGGGGCGCCACATTTATGTTTCATAATTAGTAAGATTTCATTTAAAAAAAATAAAAATGGAATGTCTCAAAACAGAGCGATCGCATTTTCATTTAAACACAGGAGCAAGGCTTGGATTCAGAATATTGATTTTGTTGCAAATTCACTCATCATTGGACAGGATCAGGAGAGTGTATACAAAATCATCCATTTTTCATCGTGAGCAAAAGTATCATTTTTTAGTTTTATGTTATCTGTTTTCGAACTTTGTGTCCGAATGTTACATCTGTTTGCCCATCCTTACACTCATTTTGTACAGCTTTATAGTACCCCTTTTTTTCATGGACAGTTTAATAAATAATAAATGTCAAATACAGTTTTCTATTTTAATAATTTTAACAAATCCATAAAAAAAACCATTACATATTGATGGTTACCCATATGTAATCTGATTTTTGCTCACTCATTGACTTACAATGTGCTTGTCTGATCAGAAATATAAATCAAAGTAGTGCATACTGCATTTTTTTTTATATACACAGCTTGTGTTAAAATGTTCATGTGAAACTATCACATTAAACGATGAGTAGATATATAGATGCACAGCCAAATGCATTAGGTACGGAAAGAATTTAGACCTCTTTAAAATGTTCACTCTTTGTTTCATTGCAGCCATTTGGTAAGTTAAAAAAAAATCATTTTTTTCTCATTAATGTACACTCTGCACCCCATCTTGACAGAAAAAAAACAAATGTAGAAATGTTTGCAAATTTATTAAACAAGAAAAACTGAAATAGTACATGGTTATAACTATTCAGACCCTTTGCTCAGACATATTACAAGACTCATATATGTGATAACAACTAGGGAATAACAAAATACATGCACATAGACTGTCCCAATAAAACTTAAATACTTTATTAAATCACTTAAAACCACACCGTGATTACTAAAAGTGCACAGGATAGATTGGTAGCCCTCAATAGCTGCACCTATCTGTGCACTGCCTAACAGCGGGGGTTGGCACCCTAAAAATGCGATATGGTGCCCCCACTCCGCGACGACTTTCCTTGCTGCCCCTGAAGTCCCTGCTGGAAAAAAGGTGCAGTGCCTAAGATAAGTGCAGGAAACACCCTGATCTCATTGAATAGGGTGTTTTCCCTTGGACACCAGTACTATTTGAGTCTGCAGTGTGCTATATATTATCAGGATCCCCTCTTTGAATCAACCATTAGGCTACAGAGGGCTTTCCTAAACCACCATTGTAGTTTACTATTGGCCTCCTGAGGAACGAACTTCTGGGAGAAACATGTTGAGGCTTGAAATTACCATTTTATTCACATGAATGAGATAAGTTTTTGAATTTTCCTCCCTACTGTCCACCTGCCACACCAATTTATTTGTTGCACTTATCGTAGGCACTGCACCTTTTTTCCGGCAGGGACTTCAGATGCAGCAGGGAAAGTCGTCGCGGAGTGGGGGCGCCATATCGCATTTTTAGGGTGCCACTGCCAACCCCCACTGTTAGGCAGTGCACAGATAGGTGCAGCTATTGAGGGCTAGCAATCTATCCTGTGCACTTTTAGTAATCACGGTGTGGTTTTAAGTGATTTAATAAAGTTTTTAAGTTTTATAGGGACAGTCTATGTGCATGTCCTTTGCTCAGACATTCATATTTAAGTCAGATGCTGTCCATTTCCTTGTGATCCTCCTTGAGATGGTTTTACTCCTTCATTGGAGTCCAGCTGTGTTTAAATAAACTGATATTGTAGGACTTGATTTGGAAAGGCACACACCTGTCTATATAAGACCTCACAGCTCACAGTGCATGCCAGACCAAATGAGAATCATAAGGTCAAAGGAACTGCCCAAGGAGCTCAGAGACAGAATTATGGCAAGGCACAGATCTGGCCAAGGTTACAAAAGAATTTCTGCAGTACTCAAGGTTCCTAAGAGCACAGTGGTCTCCATAATCCTTAAATGGAAGACATTTGGGACCACCAGGACTCTTCCTAGACCTGGCTGTCCAGTCAAACTGAGCAATCATGGTAGAAGAGACTTGGTGAGGGAGGTAAAGAAGAACCCCAAGATGCTAACTCCGTTGTTTTCCACCAGGTGGCACTATAGGTGGTTTCATTACGTAGCGCATGACTACTTTACTATACCTAGACACCACTTCTATTCCTATAGCTGCCGCCGTTCTCAAGTTAATGGCGGTGGACAGGCTATGGGTGGACACACTGTATACATGCATGTATAAAGAATAACACAGATAAGAATTATTATCCAAATCATATAAGAAAAAAAATCAATGGAAAGTTCATATTACAAGACCCATGGTTTCCAGGAGGGATCAATTGTGGTGTGTTGCTGCAAAACAGAGCAGCTTCTTCAGGGGTAAGGTGAAATGCTGTTAGTGAAATAGCCAGTTAATTAGAAGAAGTAAAAGTAGGTGTATGATAATTTTTTTATATGCAATTTTTTTTTATGCAGACCTTGTGTAAAAACTAGAGTTGAGCGCGGTTCGTGGTTCGTGGTTCTCCAGTTCGCGGCTCGAGTGATTTTTGGGCTGTTCGAGATCGAACTAGAACTCGAGCTTTTTGCTAAAAGCTCGATAGTTCTAGATACGTTCGAGAACGGTTCTAGCAGCAAAAAGCAGGGCTTTTTACAGCTACAGTGAGCAGGAGCCATCGCTGGCAGCCTGCCACAAGCTGGTAACCAAGATAAACATCGGGTATCCAAGCAAAGCGCTTTGGTTAGTAGCCCGATGTTTATCTTAGTTACGTGCAGGAAGCCCACACTTTCCCGCTCAGCTCGCTCCACCCCCTCCTGCCCGCGGCATGTACACATACATACACATACACAAACACACACACACACACACATCAGTTTTGGATTACCAGCCAAGGTGAGGTTGCCAGCTGTGGTCTGCAGGCTGCAGCCGTCTGCTTTACCCTAGCTGGCTACAAAACTAGGGGGAACCCTATGTCATTTTTTTTTCATTTTTTTGGCTAAATACAAAGCTAAGCACCCCTTAGTGCCACATGAAAGGTACCAAAGGGTGTTCCACTTTTTCTCCATTTTTTTCTCCACTTTCTCTCCACTTTTTCTCCACTTTTTCTCCATTTTTTTCTCCACTTATTCTCCACTTTTTCTCCTCTTATTCTCCACTTTTTCTCCACTTTTTCTCCACTTTTTCTCCTCTTATTCTCCACTTTTTCTCCACTTTTTCTCCACTTTTTCTCCATTTTTTTCTCCACTTTCTCCACTTTTTCTCCACTTTTTTCTCCACTTTTTCTCCTCTTATGCTCCACTTTTTCTCCTCTTAATCTCCACTTTTTCTCCACTTTTTCTCCACTTTTTCTCCACTTTTTTCTCCACTTTTTCTCCTCTTATGCTCCACTTTTTCTCCACTTTTTCTCCACTTTTTCTCCACTTTTTCTCCACTTTTTCTCCACTTTTTCTCCTCTTAATCTCCACTTTTTCTCCTCTTATGCTCCACTTTTTCTCCACTTTTTCTCCACGTTTTCTCCACTTTTTTCTCCACTTTTTCTCCTCTTATGCTCCACTTTTTCTCCACTTTTTCTCCACTTTTTCTCCACTTTTTCTCCACGTTTTCTCCACGTTTTCTCCACTTTTTTCTCCACTTTTTCTCCTCTTATGCTCCACTTTTTCTCCACTTTTTCTCCTCTTAATCTCCACTTTTTCTCCACTTTTTCTCCACTTTTTCTCCACTTTTTCTCCACTTTTTCTCCACTTTTTTCTCCACTTTTTCTCCACTTTTTCTCCTCTTATGCTCCACTTTTTCTCCACTTTTTCTCCACTTTTTCTCCACTTTTTCTCCTCTTATGCTCCACTTTTTCTCCACTTTTTCTCCACTTTTTCTCCTCTTATGCTCCACTTTTTCTCCACTTTTTCTCCACTTTTTTCTCCACTTTTTCTCCTCTTATGCTCCACTTTTTCTCCACTTTTTCTCCACTTTTTCTCCACTTTTTCTCCTCTTATGCTCCACTTTTTCTCCACTTTTTCTCCACTTTTTCTCCATTTTTTTCTCCACTTATTCTCCACTTTTTCTCCTCTTATTCTCCACTTTTTCTCCACTTTTTCTCCACTTTTTCTCCTCTTATTCTCCACTTTTTCTCCACTTTTTCTCCACTTTTTCTCCATTTTTTTCTCCACTTTCTCCACTTTTTCTCCACTTTTTTCTCCACTTTTTCTCCTCTTATGCTCCACTTTTTCTCCTCTTAATCTCCACTTTTTCTCCACTTTTTCTCCACTTTTTCTCCACTTTTTTCTCCACTTTTTCTCCTCTTATGCTCCACTTTTTCTCCACTTTTTCTCCACTTTTTCTCCTCTTAATCTCCACTTTTTCTCCTCTTATGCTCCACTTTTTCTCCACTTTTTCTCCACTTTTTCTCCACGTTTTCTCCACTTTTTTCTCCACTTTTTCTCCTCTTATGCTCCACTTTTTCTCCACTTTTTCTCCACTTTTTCTCCACTTTTTCTCCACGTTTTCTCCACTTTTTTCTCCACTTTTTCTCCTCTTATGCTCCACTTTTTCTCCACTTTTTCTCCACTTTTTCTCCTCTTAATCTCCACTTTTTCTCCACTTTTTCTCCACTTTTTCTCCACTTTTTCTCCACTTTTTCTCCACTTTTTTCTCCACTTTTTCTCCACTTTTTCTCCTCTTATGCTCCACTTTTTCTCCACTTTTTCTCCACTTTTTCTCCACTTTTTCTCCTCTTATGCTCCACTTTTTCTCCACTTTTTCTCCACTTTTTCTCCTCTTATGCTCCACTTTTTCTCCACTTTTTCTCCACTTTTTTCTCCACTTTTTCTCCTCTTATGCTCCACTTTTTCTCCACTTTTTCTCCACTTTTTCTCCACTTTTTCTCCTCTTATGCTCCACTTTTTCTCCACTTTTTCTCCACTTTTTCTCCATTTTTTTCTCCACTTATTCTCCACTTTTTCTCCTCTTATTCTCCACTTTTTCTCCACTTTTTCTCCACTTTTTCTCCTCTTATTCTCCACTTTTTCTCCACTTTTTCTCCTCTTATTCTCCACTTTTTCTCCTCTTATTCTCCACTTTTTCTCCACTTTTTCTCCACTTTTTCTCCTCTTATTCTCCACTTTTTCTCCACTTTTTCTCCACTTTTTCTCCTCTTATGCTCCACTTTTTCTCCACTTTTTCTCCACTTTTTCTCCTCTTATGCTCCACTTTTTCTCCACTTTTTCTCCACTTTTTTCTCCACTTTTTCTCCTCTTATGCTCCACTTTTTCTCCACTTTTTCTCCACTTTTTCTCCACTTTTTCTCCTCTTATGCTCCACTTTTTCTCCACTTTTTCTCCACTTTTTCTCCATTTTTTTCTCCACTTATTCTCCACTTTTTCTCCTCTTATTCTCCACTTTTTCTCCACTTTTTCTCCACTTTTTCTCCTCTTATTCTCCACTTTTTCTCCACTTTTTCTCCACTTTTTCTCCATTTTTTTCTCCACTTTCTCCACTTTTTCTCCACTTTTTTCTCCACTTTTTCTCCTCTTATGCTCCACTTTTTCTCCTCTTAATCTCCACTTTTTCTCCACTTTTTCTCCACTTTTTCTCCACTTTTTTCTCCACTTTTTCTCCTCTTATGCTCCACTTTTTCTCCACTTTTTCTCCACTTTTTCTCCACTTTTTCTCCTCTTAATCTCCACTTTTTCTCCTCTTATGCTCCACTTTTTCTCCACTTTTTCTCCACTTTTTCTCCACTTTTTCTCCACTTTTTCTCCTCTTATGCTCCACTTTTTCTCCACTTTTTCTCCACTTTTTTCTCCACTTTTTCTCCTCTTATGCTCCACTTTTTCTCCACTTTTTCTCCACTTTTTCTCCACTTTTTCTCCTCTTATGCTCCACTTTTTCTCCACTTTTTCTCCACTTTTTCTCCATTTTTTTCTCCACTTATTCTCCACTTTTTCTCCTCTTATTCTCCACTTTTTCTCCACTTTTTCTCCACTTTTTCTCCTCTTATTCTCCACTTTTTCTCCACTTTTTCTCCACTTTTTCTCCATTTTTTTCTCCACTTTCTCCACTTTTTCTCCACTTTTTTCTCCACTTTTTCTCCTCTTATGCTCCACTTTTTCTCCTCTTAATCTCCACTTTTTCTCCACTTTTTCTCCACTTTTTCTCCCACTTTTTTCTCCACTTTTTCTCCTCTTATGCTCCACTTTTTCTCCACTTTTTCTCCACTTTTTCTCCTCTTATGCTCCACTTTTTCTCCACTTTTTCTCCACGTTTTCTCCTCGTTTTCTCCACTTTTTCTCCACTTTTTCTCCTCTTATGCTCCACTTTTTCTCCACTTTTTCTCCACTTTTTCTCCTCTTAATCTCCACTTTTTCTCCACTTTTTCTCCACTTTTTCTCCACTTTTTCTCCACTTTTTCTCCACTTTTTTCTCCACTTTTTCTCCACTTTTTCTCCTCTTATGCTCCACTTTTTCTCCACTTTTTCTCCACTTTTTCTCCTCTTATGCTCCACTTTTTCTCCACTTTTTCTCCACTTTTTCTCCTCTTATGCTCCACTTTTTCTCCACTTTTTCTCCACTTTTTTCTCCACTTTTTCTCCTCTTATGCTCCACTTTTTCTCCTCTTAATCTCCACTTTTTCTCCACTTTTTCTCCACTTTTTCTCCACTTTTTTCTCCACTTTTTCTCCTCTTATGCTCCACTTTTTCTCCACTTTTTCTCCACTTTTTCTCCACTTTTTCTCCACTTTTTCTCCTCTTAATCTCCACTTTTTCTCCTCTTATGCTCCACTTTTTCTCCACTTTTTCTCCACTTTTTCTCCACGTTTTCTCCACTTTTTTCTCCACTTTTTCTCCTCTTATGCTCCACTTTTTCTCCACTTTTTCTCCACTTTTTCTCCACGTTTTCTCCACTTTTTTCTCCACTTTTTCTCCTCTTATGCTCCACTTTTTCTCCACTTTTTCTCCACTTTTTCTCCTCTTAATCTCCACTTTTTCTCCACTTTTTCTCCACTTTTTCTCCACTTTTTCTCCACTTTTTTCTCCACTTTTTCTCCACTTTTTCTCCTCTTATGCTCCACTTTTTCTCCACTTTTTCTCCACGTTTTCTCCACGTTTTCTCCACTTTTTTCTCCACTTTTTCTCCTCTTATGCTCCACTTTTTCTCCACTTTTTCTCCACTTTTTCTCCACTTTTTCTCCACTTTTTCTCCACTTTTTTCTCCACTTTTTCTCCACTTTTTCTCCTCTTATGCTCCACTTTTTCTCCACTTTTTCTCCACTTTTTCTCCACTTTTTCTCCACTTTTTCTCCTCTTATGCTCCACTTTTTCTCCACTTTTTCTCCACTTTTTCTCCTCTTATGCTCCACTTTTTCTCCACTTTTTCTCCACGTTTTCTCCACGTTTTCTCCACTTTTTTCTCCACTTTTTCTCCTCTTATGCTCCACTTTTTCTCCACTTTTTCTCCACTTTTTCTCCTCTTAATCTCCACTTTTTCTCCACTTTTTCTCCACTTTTTCTCCACTTTTTCTCCACTTTTTCTCCACTTTTTTCTCCACTTTTTCTCCTCTTATGCTCCACTTTTTCTCCACTTTTTCTCCACTTTTTCTCCACTTTTTTCTCCACTTTTTCTCCACTTTTTCTCCTCTTATGTTCCACTTATTCTCCACTTTTTCTCCACTTTTTCTCTACTTTTTCTATGGTCGGTCTACCCATTAGCTCTGCCATGCATAGTGTAGCTCTACACCTACTGCACATGTTACTTTATGATTGACATCTCTTTCGTACCAGAGCTGTCTAAGTCTACTCTGACCCCATATTTGTCATTACTATATTGTCCTTGTACTGTATTATGACATTTGTATCATGTGTTTCATTTCTTGCTGTGTTGCAATTTTTTTGCTGCATCCCAATTGTACCTCTACATTGTTCGAGTTTATGTTATTGTTCTCTCACTCTTATGTGATACTGATTATTGTCATTTTTCATGATTACATGCAGATAAGTCCAATCTGACGAAGGCTCAGGCCGAAACGTCATTTGTAACTTGTTTTGGACAAAAACATATATGCTTATGAAAAAAAAATTTTCTTAATACGGACCAATAAAGAGTGATTTTGCATTACTATCCGTTGTGACTTACTGACTTAGTCTGGGAGATTTAGAGTGCCGAGGTTACTCACTAATTTTATCTATTATTACCTCTGAGCACCTACATACCAGTGAGCAGAGCTTCCTCTACAGTAGTTGTCCTGATTAGGCATGCCCTTACCTCATGAGCAGGGCATTGCAGCTTTGGTAGCAACCATTACGACATGGACTCTGCTGCTGTGGACCCGGGGAGAGTGAGTGCAGATTCATTGCACCCACACTCCTCACATGAAGGGTCCGCACTCCTAGAAAATGGGGGATACGTTCCCTGAGTGTCTCCCCCCCATATTCTAGACGGTCCAGAGTCGTCGTGGGACCCCTTTATTTTTTTTCTTACAATAAATTGGTGAAAGAGGAAATGTTTTGGGGACTGTTTTTTCAAATAAATTTCTTTTGTCGATTTTTTGTTTTTGTTAGTACTGACAGTTTATGATGTTGGGTATCTAATAGACGCCATGACATCACAAACTGCTGGGCTTGATCTCAGGTGACTTTACAGCTAGTATCAACCCGATTTATTACCCCGTTTGCCACTGCACCAGGGCACGGGATGAGCTGGGGTGAAGCGCCAGGATTGGCGCATCTAGTGGATGCGCCACGTCTGGGGTGCCTGCGGCCTGCTATTTTTAGGCTGTGAAGGCCCAATAACTATGGACCTTCCCACCCTGAGAATACCAGACCACAGCTGTCCGCTTTACCTTGGCTGGTGATCCAATTTGGGGGGTCCCCTACTTTTATTGTGTAATTATTAATATTTATAAAATAATTATAAAAAAGAGCCTGAGGGGACCTCCACATTGGATCCCCAACCACGGTAAAGCTGCCAGCTGTGGTTTTCAGGCTACAGCCGTCTGCTTTACCCTAGCTGGCTATCAAAAATGGGGGGACCCAACGTAATTTTTTTTTTTAACTATTTTTTAAATAGAAAAAATTAATGGGCTTCCCTGTATTTTGATTGCCAACCAAGGTAACGGCAGGCAGATGGGGGTGGCAACCCATAGCTGTCTGCTTTATCTGCGCTGAGAATCAAAAATACCGCGGAGCGCTACGTCATTTTTTTAAAGATTTATTTTTACAGCACTGTGATGTCCAGCAATCAAAATACAGGGAAGCCCATTTTATTTTTAGTTATTTAAATAAATAATTAAAAAAAATATATGTTAGCTCCCACTGCATTTTTTGTATTGCTAGCTAAGGGTAATCCAAGCAGCTACTGGCTGCTAACCCCCACTGCTTGGTGTTACCTTCACTGGCAATGGAAAATCCAGGGAAGCATTTTTTTTTTTTTTTGCCAAAAAGCTACAAAAAAAGGACGTGAGCTTCGCCATATTTTTGTATGCTAGCCAGGTATAGCAGGCAGGTGCTGGAAGAGTTGGATACAGCGCCAGAAGATGGCGCTTCTATGAAAATGCCATTTTCTGAGGTGGCTGCAGACTGCAATTCGCAGCAGTGGGGCCCAGAAAGCTCAGGCCAACCGGTGGTGCGGATTCCAATCCCAGCTGCCTAGTTGTACCTGGCTGGACACAAAAATGGGGCAAAGCCTACGTCATTTGTTTTCTAATTATTTCATGAAATTCATGAAATAATAAAAAAAGGGCTTCCCTTTATTTTTGGTTCCCAGCCGGGTACAAATAGGCAACTGGGGGTTGGGGGCAGCCGTACCTGCCTGCTGTACCTGGCTAGCATACAAAAATATGGCGAAGCCACATAATTTTTTCAGGGGGCAAAAAACTTCTGCATACAGTCCTGGATGGAGTATGCTGAGCCTTGTAGTTCTGCAGCTGCTGTCTGTCTGTATGGAGAAGAGCAGACAGCAGCTGCAGAACTACAAGGCTCAGCATACTCCATCCAGGACTGTATGCAGAAGTTTTTTGCCCACCAAAAAAATGACGTGGGCTTCGCCATATTTTTGTATGCTAGCCAGGTACAGCTGGCAGCCACGGGCTGCCTCCAACCCCCAGTTGCCTATTTGTACCCGGCTGGGAACCAAAAATATAGGGAAGCCCGTTTTTTTTAATTATTTCACTTATTTCATGAAATAATTAAAAAACAAATGACGTGGGCTTCGCCCTATTTTTGTGTCCAGCCGGGTACAACTAGGCAGCTGGGGATTGGAATCCGCAGCACAGGTTAGCCCGAGGTTTGTGGGCGCCTCTGCTGCGGATTTCAGTCCGCAGCCGTCCCAGAAAATGGCGCTCTCATAGAAGCGCCATCATCTGGCGCTGTATCCAACTCTTCCAACAGCCCTGGAGCCGGGTGGCTTGTTGGGTAATCATGAGTTAATACTGGCTTTGTTTTACCAGCCAGTATTAAGCCAGAGATTCTTAATGTCAGGCACGTTTGACCCGGCCATTAAGAATCTCCAATAAAGGGTTAAAAAAAGACACCACACAGAGAAAAAATACTTTAATAGAAATAAATACACAGACACATTAGAGACTCCATCTTTATTACCCCTGTCAGCCCTCCACGATCCTGCTCTTCTGTCTTCTTTCTTTCTAGTGTAGTAGTAGTGACGATTGTAGTGAGGGGCATCACTTGGGGCTGGGGAACCTCCATCCTAACTACAATGCTCACTACAATCGGGAAGCAGCGTGCAGCCTTCACTCTGTGAGTGATCAGTGCTGGCTGCTAGCGGTAACGCTGACAGACGCGTTACCATAGCAACGGTGCTCCCGGAGCCGCGGTTAGCGGTGACGTCACCGCTAACTGCGTTGCTATGGCAACGGTGATCTCCGTTAATGACCGGCTGTGTCAGCCGGTCCCTAACGGAACGGGGAGTCGACCGTGTGCTAGAGCATGTCGCCGGTACACAGCGATACACATATGTGCACCGTGTACCGGAGAGATGCACTCGCAGGTCCTACATGACGTGTCATAGTCATGTGACCAGTCTGTAGCCAATGAGATAATAGCCACGTGACTGGTCACATGGCTATTTTGACGTCACGATAGGTCCTGCTTCTCTGCTGGCAGTGCAGGTCACCGGGAGGATTCAGCGATCATCGGATGGAATAGCGGCAGGAGACAGAGTGCAGAAGGGATCGCGAGGACCGGTAAGTGTTATGGCAATGTTTATTAACTGTTTGTGTACATTTATAATGCATTTTTATGTGTTTGTGATTGCCTCCCATTATAGCCTATACGTTCGAGTTCGGTTCGTCGAACGTTCGACGAACCGAACTCGAACGGGACCCCCGTTCGGCGAACCGGCCTTGAGCCGAACCGGGACCGGTTCGCTCATCTCTAGTAAAAACGTTCCTGTAAATGATCACATTGACTTGCATTGGCCATTGTGTTGTCCATTTGCTATCAGCTTTGTATACAGACACATGTACTAATTATACGAATGTCTGAACAACAAACAAGTCGTAGTTATAGAGTGTCTATAACTGCAGGGGCAAGACAGCAAAAATAGCAACAGAACTACAGTACACTTGACTCCTGTGAAGAAAGTATATTTGTGATTGATGGTTTTCCTTGCTGATGGACTAGCAGACATAGTGAACAGGACACTATAGGTCAATGTGAAATTTTGGGAAAACTTAATGTTAATAAAATATTTCAGCAACAGTAAAATACCTTTATTTTAATAGAAGAAGCTGCATAGAGACCAAAGATAACCAATAAAGGGTACAGAGACTGCCAATCCACCTGGATCAAAAGGTCCCTGTGCCATAAAGGACAATACTATAATTGGCACATTACAGTTAAAGCCCTGGTTCAAAGTCTAAATCACGGCCCAGAAGCTTCATGTGTTGCTTCTGCATAAATGAGAAATGTGGTTTTTATGATCTGCAAGTAATATTTCTTATGATTCCGAAAACCTGCCAGACTATAAAAGATAATGAATTAGATCAAATAATCTGAAATGTGTGATTGATGTTACAAGAGACTAGAGGCTGAAAATATAATTTTATTAAGAATGTTAAGAATAAGGAAATACAAAGGTCTATTACTCTGTCTTTTTTACAATAAGATTCTGGTGTCCCCAGAAAATGACCCATTGTTTAAATTACGATTTTATGTTAAACATATTTATTTTTAATTTGTTTTAATGTTTTGGGTTTTTATTCCATATCACAATTTGTATTAAAAATTAAAATCTTGCAATTTTAAAAATGTCCACCAGGGCTATTCCAGACTCATACTTCCTGTTCTTTCAGGAAATGCACATTTTTATTAGCAGCGATAGATTGGTTCACATCCCAATTTTTGTTTGGAAGCATCTAATAGGCAAGTTCAAAAGTCATTGTTACAGAAAGAACAGGCAAGCTGTGATATCACAGATCATAAATGGTGGATCCCATATTATTAGTTCAACTGCTAGCGTGAAAATTGCATTTTTTTAAACACAGATTATGGTATGAAACAAAATGAAATGTCACAAGAAGCACAGTAAAAAAACAAAAATATAGCCATTTACTAGATAGGGCTTCTTATAATAAAGCTAACTGCAAAAGTGGTTAGGTTGTAAAAAATCGGTATTTAGGATATTTTAGAACTGACCCTTCCAGTTGAGCTAGTTGGACCTTTTCGGATTGAAGGTTGACTCAAAATCAACTCCCAAACCTACTAGCAGATTTTAGAAGGCTCTTTGTATTGCATTCATATTAAACATACTGTCCTCTTCTGTTCAATGAATAATGAGGAGAAAAATATATAGAAAGAATAGTATTGTGCTCACCACTGCTCTTTACTTGATCGAGCATTGGGGTTCTCGGTTACGTTCGCTACTCGATCAAGTATCATGGGTGCTCGAGCACCATGCTCAAATCCCTGCCTCACATACTTGGCAGCTATTAGACAACCAATCAACTTGCGAGGATTGCTTGCCATACACGGTAATGCCGTATCCATGATGCCTGTGATTTACCGGCTGCAACCTGTCATTGGAACACTCTCCTCTGGAAGCAGTTCACGGAGAGTTGATCTACGAGGGAGAGCTTAGATTAGAATTTGAACAAAGTAATGTCCAGTCCCCCTATATATTATACACTTGCACCCTTTAGTTATTTTCATGTGACACTAAAAGTTGATTAGCATGGTTTAACCAAATAAATAAATTATTGGAGGGGTCCCTCTATTTTTGATAGCCAGTCAAGGTAATGCAGACAGCTGCAGGCTGATAAAAGGCTGTGAAGGTCCATGGTTATTGAACCCTTCCCCAGCCAAAAAATATCAGACCGATGCCACCCCAGAAACGGCGCATCACATTAGATAATGAACCTCTTTACAACCTAAGATGTACAGTACCTACACATACTAGGTTGTATCTGATCAACAGACATGCAGCTAACAGGCGCATATAGATAGGAGATTCACCCGTGCCTGTTAACTGGTTAGATTGTGCTGTCAAACTCTGACAGTGCAAACTAATGCACTCCAGCAGGGATTACGCTGTTCGCCGCCGCCATCGATGGCCCAGTGAAGCAATCACATGGCACCAATAGGTTTTCATGACAGTGTGAGGCCAGTTGATTACCCTAGTCGCTGTCATGACTCACTTTCTGTTCTAATCACAGTAGAACAGCATTTCTGTTTTTCAAATCGATGCTGAAGCTTCGCTAGGAAGAGCAGAAGTGATCACATACTGCGGGCTTCAAGTCCTCTATGGTGACTAGTAAAATCAATTAAAAAAATAAATTAAAAATATGAAAAAACAAGCAACTAAAAGTTCAAAGCACTTTCTTTTGCCACAGTAAAAATAAAATAATAAAACCAAAAAACACATATTTGGTATCGAAGAGTTCAGAAATGCCTGATCTATCAAAATATAAAATCAATTAATCGTAAAATAATCCTGTAATTAAAAAAAACACACTAACAGAAAAAATAGCCAGGGCTTGATGCCAGCTTACACTACATAGCTGACATCAATCCCCCAAAATACTATCCTTATTGCCACCGCAGAGGGACAATCAGCAACAGCTGAGCAAAGTGCCAGAATTTGCGTATCTAATGTGATGCGCCAGTTATGTGGTGGCTGCGGGCTGATATTTTTAGGCTGAGAAGGGATAAAACACAAAAGAGTTACGGCATGTCACAGAAAGTATTTAACCCCTTCAGCCCCGGGGCACTTTCCGTTTTTGCGTTTTTGTTTTTTGCTCCCCTTCTTCCGAGAGCCGTAACTTTTTTATTTTTCCGTCAATCTTGCCACATGAGGGCTTGTTTTTTGCGGGACAAGTTGTACTTTTAAATGAAACCATAAGTTTTACCATATGGTGTACTGGAAAGCAGCAAAAAAATTCCAAGTGTGGAAAAATTGCAAAAAAAGTGTGATGGCACAATAGTTTTTGGGATGTTTTATTCACGGTGTTCACTATATGGTAAAACTGATGTCTGGGTATGATACCTGAGGTCGGTGCGAGTTTGTAGACACCAAACATGTATAGGTTTACTTGTATCTAAGGGGTTAAAAAAAATTCACAAGTTTGTCCAATAAAAGTGGCGCACGTTTTGCGCCATTTTCCGAAACACGTAGCGTTCTTATTTTTTGGGATCTATGGCTCAGTGACAGCTTATTTTTTGCGTCTCGAGCTGATGTTTCTAATGATAGCATTTTTGCGCAGATGCTACGTTTTGATCGCCTGTTATTACATTTTGCGTAAAACTTGCGGCGACCAAAAAACGTAATTTTGGCGTTTGGAATTTTGTTGCCACTACGCCGTTTACCAATCAGATTAATTGATTTTATATTTTGATAGATCGGGCATTTCTGAACGCGGCGATACCAAATATGTGTATATTTATTTATTTTTTAACCCTTTAATTTTCAATGGGGGGAAAGGGGGGTGATTTGAACTTTTAGGTTTTTTGTTTTTTTTTAATTTTTTAAAACTTTTTTTTTACTTTTTTTATTTTATTTTACTAGTCCCCCTAGGGGGCTATAGCGATCAGCAATCCGATTGCTGATCGCTATCTGCTGATTACAGCTATACCGCTGTAAACAGCAGAAATAGTCACTTTCTTTCTTCCTCTGCTCCGTGCCGAGGAAGAATGAAAGTGAAACTTCGTAGCACCAGGCGTCATCACATGACCCTGTGCTACGATGGCAACCACCGAACGTCACGTGATCACTCACATGACGTCCGGAGGGGGCGGCGGTAAGTAAAAAAGATGGCCGCGCGCATATAGATCTCGCTGCCAGACTTTGGCAGCGAGATCTAAGGGGTTAATGTTCCGGGTGGAATGCGATTCCACTCGGAACATGTAGGCACACATGTCAGCTGTTGAAAACAGCTGATATGTGTGCCGATCCACGCCGCCTGCCCGCGGCAGGGGGCGGGGCTTACCGGGACACGATCCATGACGGATATATCCGTCCATGGTCGTGAAGGGGTTAATAACATTTACCACATGTCTACTTTACATCAGTACCATTTTTGAAATATAAATTGATTTGTTAGTTAAGTTAGAAGGGTTACATTTTATCAGCAATTTCTTATTTTTCCAACACAATTTACAAAACCATTTTATAAGGGACCATATCATATTTGAAGTTACTTTGAGGGGGCCTATGTGACAGAAAATACCTAAGGGTGACATCATTCTAAAAACTGCACTTCTCCAAGTACTCAAAACCACATCGAAGAAGTTTGTTAAGCCTTAATTTTGCGCTTCACGTTTTTATTTGCCTGCCTTCTTCCGAGAGCCATAACTATTTTATTTTTCAGTCAATCTGGTCATGGGGTCTGTGCGGGCTCATTTTTTACAGAATGAGCTGTACTTTAAAATGAAACCATACGTTTTACCATATAGTGTACTGGATAACGGCAAAAAAAATCTAAATGCGGACAAATTGCAAAAAAAGTGCGATTGCACTATTGGTTTTGAGATATTTTATTCACTGTGTTCACTGAATGATACAATTAATTTTTGGGTGTGATTCCTCAGGTCGTTGCGAGTTTGTAGACACCAAACATGAATAGGTTTACTTTTATCTAAGGGGTTAAAAAAAAATCTGAATTTTTCCAAAAAAGTGGGATACGTTTTGCGCCATTTTCCGCGACCGGTAGCGTTCTCATTTTTCGGGATCTATGGCTCAGTGATTGATTCATTTTTCAGGCTGACATTTTTACTGGTACTATTTTTGATCGTCTGTTATTGCATTTTGCTCAAAAGCTGCAGCAACCAGAAAACGTAATTTTGGCGTTTGGAATTTTTTTTCCCGCTACACCGTTTACCGATCAGATGAATTGATTTTATATTTTGATAGATCAGGCATTTCTGAATGCTGTGATACCAAATATGTGTATATTTTTTTAACCTTTTAATTTTCAATGGGGTGAATGGGTGGTGTTTGAACTTTTAAGTTTTATTATTTTTTTTTATATTTTTCAAAACTTTTTTAAACTTTTTTATTTTATTTTACTAGTCCCCCTAGAGGGCTATAAGGATCAGCTGTTTGATCGCTCATTAATTTCACCCAATGAGAGTAGCACCGCTCACACCAGAAGAAATTATCATCTCTTGTAACAGGCAGTACTCAACTGCTTCTTACAGGACCGGAATCATGTGAGCTACAGGAGTCATTCACATGACCCTGTGCTACCATGACAACCATCGGATCCATGTGATCACATCATGTGACTTCCGGTGGAGGCCTGTGAGTATGTGATTACCGCGATCGCTGTTAAAATGGCGCTGTCACATTTTGACAGCCTCATTTAAGGGGTTAAGAGGTAAAGGTGAATAGCGTTTCCACTCGTACCTGCGAGGCACACATGTCAGCTGTACAAATCAGCCGACATGTGCACCGATCCCTGCCAGCAGCCCACAGCAGCAGGTGGGGATTAACACTATGACCGCAGGGACGTAATATTACTGCCCGCGGTCTTTAAGGGGTTAATGTGTGATGTAAAAAAAAATCATTTTTCCTAAAAATGTTCCTTTAGTCATAATTTATTCACTTTTACAAGAAAAAGCACAACAATATGGACCACAAAAGTGGTTACTCAGTTTCTTCTGAGCACACTGATACCAGACATGCAGTCAGAAACCTCTGTTTGGACAAATGGCTGGGCTCTGAAGGGAAGAAGCACCATTTGAATTTTGGAACACAAATTTAGCTGAAATAAATTGCGGGCACCATATCACATTTGCAGAGCACATAAGGTACCTAAACCGCAGAAAACCCCCACAAGTGACGCCATTTTGGAAAACAGACGTATCAAGAATTTTTTCAAGTGGTATAGTGAGCATTTTTAAACAACATGTACTTCACAAAATTTGATAACAGTAGGTCATCACATTGAAAAACATATGTGGCGCCCTGGACTAGCCAGGTCGTCACAGGTAACACTCAAACACCCCCACCCCCACTAGACAGTAACATTAGCCAAAAAAAACCCTTGTTGCCTCCCTCCAGGGGCTGATGTCCACACCAGGTGGGGCAGAGCCAAGTGGTTGGCCCCATCCACCGAGGAGTTCACAGGCCTGTAGGCGGGAAAAGTGTCAGAGAGTAGAGTTGGAGTTTGAAGAGTGAGGAGTAAACACTTGGGTGTCTGGGTTTGTGGCCCAGGCACTGTCAGCAAGGTTGGCAGATGGTGGTGGCCGTCTGCAGGAGTGGTGAAGCAACGCGGAACCGTAGGACCGGGGTCGGGCGTTGGCCCGCCGGTACTGACCGGGGAGCGAAGTGAGCTTGGAGCCACCGACAATAGTCAAATCTGAGTGTGACTGGAACCCCAGGGGTTTCCTAACAGCCAAAGACCCAATAGAAGGCAACCGTCCACACCGTGAGGGTATACAGCTACCGCCTATGGCTAGAGACCCAAGGGCCAGCGCCTGTGGGCAAACGGGCTTCTCCGGCATCCATACACCGGGGAGCGGACTACTGTTGGGGATCCATAGTAGTCAAACAAGTACATCAAGGTGCAGGGAAAGACAGCCGTCATCACCTGTCTGGGGAGAGAGACACTGCAGCCGGCTGCGGGACCCGTCCATCCAGCCGTTTGGTTTACCGAGGACTTTGTGCATCTCTTACTGAGTGAGTACACCCGTGCCATCCGGCACCATGCCGCGCTGTCCCTGCAACCCTGCACCTTACCAACCCTGCCTCCCCGTCACATCACCAGGCCCCGGGACCACGGACCCCTACCCACGCAGGGGGAAAACAACATCCCAGCTGCTCCCTACCATCGCTCTCGGGATCCCCGTCACCAGCAGCGGTGGTGCCCATCTTCACCACGACCCGTGGGTGGCGTCACGGACTAAATCCCCCAAACCAACCACCCTTTTCACTCACGGGCGAGGGGCGCTGCTCGAGTCCCCGGATCTGGCCCACCGCTCGAGCCACCGAGCAGCAGCAGCGGCAGCAGCGCCGGACCCGAGCGTTAGCGAGCGACCAGCAGCGGCGGCGTCCTCCCCGCCCGTGACACATGCACCCCAGAGTTTGTTACCCACTTTCTTATGAGTGCGGTTATACCCTACATGTAGTCAAAAAGTTTGTGTTTGGACAAATGGGAGAGTTAGGAATGGAAGGAGCAATATTTGAATATTCAAAAGCCAATTTGGCTGAAATATAGAAGATTGTGGGCACCATGTCTCATTTGTGGGGCCCCTAAGGCGCTTAAACAGCATAAACCCCTGCAAGTGACCTTATCTTTGAAACTAGACCCTTCAAGGACTTTGACCAGGGGTATATTGAGCCTTTTGAACCAACAAGTTCTTCACATAATTTGACAACATTAGGTCATCACGTTAAAAATGTTAATTTTTTCACAAACATTTTGCTTTAGCTCAAAATTTCTCACTTTTACAAAAGGTACCACCAAAAAGTTGACTCCACATTTTTTTACACACTTATGAGCATGGCAATACCCCAGATGTAGTCAAAAAGTTCAGTTTGGGCAAACAGTAGGGCTCACATAAATCAGACAAGGAAGGACAAGATGTATGACCAATTTTATCATATTAGTAAGACTGCACCCAATATACATAAGCACAACCAAAGAGAAACAGGGGCAACGCAGTCATGGGTCACTAAGGGACCACTGAATCACTAGTCAGTATACCAACTTTTGCAAAAGTATCAAAAATATTTATTCAAATTTAGTGCATAGCAAAAGAAGTAATATTCAATACACATTGACGGAAGCATAAACACTGATCAGGCTAAAGCAGTATCACAGATGAAAACACGGGTCAACGGACCATATGGGGAGTGCAGATGTACTCATATCATCAAAAAGGCTCCTCAGAGTTGTTGGTACACAGGTCATAGTAACCCATATATACACTAACAGGGGTCATGTGCAAAAAAGGAGGGCATTACAGCACATGTCCAGGGTGACGGGCACAGTAACATTTAATTACCCACCACTCTGAGGGGCCCAAAATTTATACAGGGGAGAACCAGCCAAGGAGTAAGTAAAAATTAGCTGGAAGCACTCCCATCAGGGCACTCACCCATAGGTAACCGTGGAGACCGAGGAAAACGTGCCCCGACGCGCACGTTTCGCTGACTTCTTCGGGGGGCCGTGAAATGAAACAGTAGGGCTCAGAATGGATGGAACAATGTTGAAATTTTTTAAATCAAATTTTGCTGAAGTAGATTGCGGAAGATCCAGGTGTGGTAACTTATTGGAAAACAGACAGGACAATGCAGGGGGATAATATCCCTACACCTTTTTGTGTCACTCCCCTTCATAAATCTACCTACAGTATTAGGGGCAAGTGATTTTTCTCTATTCCTAGATCTGTAATACACAGATTGCTGAAATCTTGTAATCAGAAATATGGTGTAAGAGGGTCATCTCTGGTCATCTACCCCCTAAAGATATCAATGATTTTAGTGCCTAATGTGTGATGTAAAATACATGGCACAGAATTTTACAGTAGAAAGTATAGTGCATAGTAATGTTGATAAGGTATTGTAATGTATGAGGTATAGTATATTAGAAGACTGAGTTTATAGGAGTATGAAAAACCAGCCACAAGAGGTCCCTGGTTGCTTCTGGTTATTGTTAGATATCTTCCAGGTAATATAGGGTTAAGCCTAGCCAGAAAGGGAGGAGGAGTAAAGTAAGTCCTGGTTAAAGCAGTGAACCAAATAGAGGAAGTGCAGTGTGTGAGGAAGAGATGCCAAAGCAGAGAGAGACTGAAGTAGGAGAAGAACATGAGATCCAGATAAGAATAAAGGGTTAACTCTCCAAAGCCAGCAGATAAGAGGAAGTCTACCAGCATGCTTGTAAGAAGTGTGGATTCAGTGACAGATCAGTACAGAACTGGCACCTTGAGAGAGATAAGGCCACCCGACTGATGTACATTGGCATGAGGGCATCAACTCTATGAGCTGTGCTGACAGTTGCAATGCAGTGTTAGAGGTGATGTCATGCTCGGACTAGCAAGTGTCCGAACAGACGGCATGACTCATGTCGGATGGACCAACAACTGTCCGGTGCGCGACAAAACACACAAGTAACAATGGGGATGATAAGGGAGAACAAGGCCTTTACGATAGGGATTCGGAGTTGGGACATCTCCTGACACAAACCTGGGTCTTTCCCCTAGGCTGCCCTAGCATCCTTAAAAAAGTTGTTCCCCTCTTCACTGTCACATGCCTAGTCCCTTATTGTTCTCCACTCACCTTCTATAGTGCTAAGGCCCGTGAGTACACCACTACGGTAATGTAACACAGGGGAAGGAGGACAGACAGGGGGACACAGACAAAAAGGATACACACCAACTTCACAGCTACAGCCAGACACAAGGACTGCAGCAAACACTACTTCACTAACAGGACTACACCAACAGCAAGACTCCAGCAGCAAGACTCCAGGGGCTATCAGAGCTTCCTCTCTCCTCTCTGGCTAGTTTCAGAATAGGGATTCCATCATGTGATGGAACATGGGACTATTTAAAGGGAATGGCAGTGGTCACAAACTGGCTACACTTAAGAACAACTGACCAGAAGCTGCTAGCAGGGAAACAAACTTTACCCCATACTGCACCAACAGAAAGGAAAATACATGTAAACTCCAGAGTCTCACAAGACAAAGTGAGAATCTGGCTCCAAATCTGTTACAGGTCTCCTAATGATAGGAGCCATTTGTGACAGGTGAGTAGTCGTAGCATTACACATAAACCTTATGAAAATGACAAGAAAGATGCAGTACCAGCAACCATCCCATGTTTCTGTGGTGGTCTCTGTGATTGAGAATAAGAAAATGCACAATACCCATGTAGAAAAGCCAGGTATCTTTAAAGAGGTAGCAGGAGAATGTATAAGTTGTTACTACATGTGTGTGAAGTTACCCGAACATAAAAAAGACGTTGTTTGTATGACATGGACTGTGTGCACAAGGACAGAAGCTGGACGCCTTAGGCCTAGAGGTACTGGTAAGAGAAGAGGACCCTCACACAGACGCACCATCATTGTCTGTAGCATGCAGGGGCGAAGAAACTGAGACCCTCGCCACTGATATCACCCAGGGCACGTTACAGTGGGCAAAATCGGAAAGTTACACTTGATAGAGCATCTGAACAGAATCTAATAATGAATGTACAGTCCATTTCCTATACAGTGGAGAACATAACTGGACTATTGTGGTGTTTTATTTGTGGTTTCAGCACTGAATAATTATTTGCGGATTGTTGTCTCCTGTTCCCATTTATCCATGTACTCGACAATATTGAATTCATTTTACAGCTATTAGTGCAATTAAAGCATCAAAACAAAGCAAACCTAATTTGCCACCATGGTGCCAACTATACAGCAATAATTGCTGTTATTGTATCATAAATGAAAGATTTTTTTGTAAATATAACTTCGGAAACAAAAGGAAAATGGCTATTTTCAAACAAGCTTGACATTTAAACACATCTGGGAAATAAGAAAGTAAGAACAAGTGGAAATGTCTTATAACTTACAACAGAACTTTTCTCACTGTTCAACATTTAGAAAGATAAAAGTGGGTTGATTTACTACAGATGTCTAACTTATAGATTGCATAAAGTTAGGACACATTTAGATGGGATGATAATCGGCAATTGAGCATGTTAGGTTAGGAATGCTAATTTCCAACCATCAGTACATTTAGATTGGCTGGTAAACACCCAAAGCGAGCAAAACGCTTCATCATCAAGTGCAATATTCTAAAGGCCCTGTCACACACAGAGATAAATCGGCGGAAGATCTGTGGTTGCAGTGAAATTGTGGACAATCAGTGCCAGGTTTGTGGCTGTGTACAAATGGAACAATATCCCCATGATTTCACTGCAACCACAGATCTGCCAAAGATTTATCTCTGTGTGTGACGGGGCCTTTAATGTTGACTTAAAAAAATCAACATTATCAGTGACACATCATCCTGTGCTAGGCCTCCTTCACATGTCTATGTTCCGATACATGTGGCATCCATTTTTTCCGCAGATTCCTCACTTACCCATTAGAATCTATGATACTCTTTACTTGTCTATGTTTTCACATGGACTGTGCGTCTGTGTAAACCATACGGAGACATATCAGGTTTTTCTAGCAGCATGGATTACAAGAGCTAATATAAGTATATGGATCAGTGAAAAATACATACAGCACACAGATGGCATCAGTGTAATATCCATATGCCATCTGTGTGACACATTGATGGCAAACTGAAGACATCAGTCCCAGTTTAACATTTTCGGTTATTATACGCAAGTGTGAAGGAGGCCTAAACTGGCAAAGAGCTGTTATTATGATTAGAGATGAGCGAGTTCCATAATATTCGTAATCGCTACACTCGTAACAAGTACTTTGTCAAACGTGTCTCCATCTGCCCCATTGTAGTGAGTGGTTCCACCAGGGGTGAAGCAACCCCAGAATTAGAATGAGCGGTCTGGAATTAGTTTTTCACTTAGTCCCATGGTGGGACACACATGAATGTTTTTTAGTTTGATGGCTGGTCTCATGCATTGCAGGACTCGTGTTTTGCAGTGTCGGAAAGGCAGAATCCTGTCAAACGGGTTGTTTTAAGCACCTTTTAACCATTTAGATGCAGCTGTCGCGATTGACAGAAGTATTTATGGGGATAATTCACCTCGATCATTTCCAAAGTTGGTCAGGACTGATGCCCGAAGGTGTTAGTTGTTATATACAGCTGTCACTCATGAGCTTTTCGCCTGCAGAGGGTGCTACTTATTCCTTATGTGACGCCCTGGCCTATCAGGGTGTCACAGGGTACTGTGCAATCTGCCCTTCTGTGCAATATCCCCCTCCTCCTTGGTTAAGGGTCCCTAACCTTTGGTGTTGCCAAGAACAAGCTAATCAAAATCCTAGGAACACTCTGCACCACACCCACCAGACAAACCAGTGGACGGCCTGCGTGGAATAGGGTCGCCCACTTGGGGGGCTAGTTAAGGGGGGTCAGGAGTGTCAGGAGACAGTTAGTTGAGCAGTGACTCTCAAGAGGAGATGTCACAAGAGGCAGTTGAAGTTGGAGGTGAAAGTGAGAGGAGGGCAGGAGCTGGGCTCCTTGAAACTACTAGGTGGAAGACGTTGGTCTGGGCCTGGTAGGAGCTTGACCCCGGTCACAGGGGATCATTACAAGGGGCACGGACTGTCGAGGAGGACAGCCGGCGGCCTTGTGCAATCACCGGGCAGGAGCCAGGGCACGACAGGGTACGTGGACTCTAGGTCAGGGAGTAGCTTCAGGTGTCTTGACAATTTACCCGACGAGGACGGAGCCTTCAAGATCTGTTCTCCACTCGCTGCAAGATCGGGGTACTAGCGCAACGAGGGGGACAAGACTTTCCACACATACGGTCCAGAAAATCCCAAGTGTGAACCCTGAGAGCAAGCTCACCCAGTTAGCCATTCAGGGGAGCTGGACCCGATTAGTTTCAAACTAAAGGGACCAACTAGAAGACAAGGTGCCAAGGCAAAGGTCACAGACTAACAGGCAACACCAACGGGCACGGGATCCAGGCATGCTCCCACTTAGCGGCAGCGGTGTCCAGAACTTTGGTTTAGTACAGTTGTCAGTGTCAGCGTTATTGGACTGAGTGAGTACGCAAGTGACCCTTACCGTCCCAATGGCACATTCCTGTCACCATCACCGAGTCCCGGGGCATTCCCCCTACCGGTGGAGGGATTAAACACCTGGCTGCCCACACCATCGCCACCGGGTACTCCCAATTGCAGCGGTGGTACTCCACCTTACCACGCACCACGGGTGGCGTCACTAACTTTCCACGCCATGCCCTGTACATAATCCCCCTTGGTTTGAGGAGCCGTGCGACCCCCGGGTCCAAAGCCCTCTCGAGCCACCGCGGATCCACATCCGAGCAGCCCAGCTGCTGACGCGGGGGCGACACACTTACCACTATTTTAAAATGGCAAAAAGGAATAATGCCACTTAATTACTGCCATTTTCATGTGCATTGATAGTCATTAAGGGGTTTAATTTTCAGTACTTCTGGTTGCATCATACTTACTGACCAGGAGTGGTGGCATAATACTGAGTAAGGAGCTGTGTGCATCATACTGGGCATCATACTTAGTAGGGAATAATGGGGGCCATCATATTGAGTGAATGACTGTGGGGACCATCTGAATGAGTGAGGGACTGTTGGGAAGATCATTATGGGGAACTTTGGTATTCCACCTTCTGCCTCGCCACCACCAGTCTTGGTAGACAGCTCCCTAGAGTTCAAAGTGTCTAAAGTTGTTGACTCTAGGGTGGTAAGTTGCTCACTGCAGTATCTTTTACACTGGTGCGGTTATGGTCCGGAAGAGAGGACTTGGGTACCGGCATCGCGTATCCATGCTGATCGTCTAGTTAGTGCCTTTCAATGGAACCATTCCAAAAGACCGCAGGCTGGTGGTCCTGAGGTTCCAGAGGCCCCTCGGAGAGGGAGGGGAAATGTCACACGATGTTCAGCTTTGCACACACCCACGGGCATGGTGTTGTCAGACTCTGTTCACACCACAGAGCCTGACAAGCAACCTGTGGCTTCTGTATTGTTCAGCCTTAGCTGGCCATGGGCTGGTTCAGGGTCACTGGTCTTCAGCTCTGCAGGATTTAATTCCTGCAGACTGGTGAGCAGGACCTAAGAGCTCAGGTTGCTAATTGACTCCTGCAGCTTTCTCTTCCCTATTAAAAGCATGGCTTCCTTCCTGTATGTGCCAATGATAGCTTCAGCTTTTGCTCCAGCGATTTTCGGTCTTGGTCATTTTCCTGTTAATGGAGATCAATGTTGCGCTTCTGAGTGGTGTGAGTGTTCCCCTGTCATGTGTTTCTTCCCCCGCTCTTTCCATTTTTTTCCCAGTACATATATTGTCTCTTCTTTGTGTTTTGAGTGCTGTGTGTATGGGTTTTGGGAGAGAGAGAGAGTAAGATCAGGGCTCAGACAGGGGTTAGGGTCACACTGGGGGCTCGGACCTGGTTACGATAAAACCTACCTCCGAGATAAGGGATAGCATAGGAACCCCCCCTGTGACACCCCTTGACAGCTAAATGTAAATGCTTATCCAGCAGACTAAAATGTGCCATTCCGTCCCTGCTGGTAGCTTTAGTGCATCTTTAGTCTGATTTACACCATATATTAGTTAACTTATTTTGGTCAACTATGGCCCACCAAATTGAGGCACAGTTTTAGCAAAATTTTGCCCAATGGGAAAATCCTTTTACTTATAGCTTGGCAACACCACCTAGCTGGAAATATTAAAAAATGTAACCAAAATACTCAAGAAAATGTAAGACATGAAAGATTTTTGGAGCATGTAAATTAGAAAAACAGCCTCTTGGTTGAATTCTCCTCTAAAGCGGGCTTTACACGCTATGACATCGCTAGCAATTGCTAGCAATATCGAGCGTGTAAGCACCTGGCCCCGTCGTGTGTGCGATATCGTGTGTCTGCTACCGTAGCGAACATTATCGCTACGGCAGCGTCACACGCACTTACCTGGTCGTCGTCGTCTCTGTGACTGCCAAACAATCCCTCCCTCAATGGGGACGAACGTTCGGCATCACAGCGACGTCATCGTGACGTCACTAAGCGGCCGGCCAATCAAATTGGAGAGGCGGAGATGAGCGGGACGTAACATGCCGCCCACCTCCTTGCTTCCGCATTGCGGCCGGCAGCAGGTAAGGAGATGTTCCTCGCTCCTGCGGTGTCACACACAGCGATGTGTGCTGCCGCAGGAGCGACGAACAGCATCAATAATCAACCATTACCGATTTTTGGTTTTGAACGACCTCTCCATGGTGAACGATTTTCACCATTTTTGAGGTCACTCAAGGTCGCTGGTAAGTGACCCCGACGATAAAACTTTAACTATATCGTAGCGTGTAAAGCCCCCTTAAATCTTTTTTTACTATATTTTGTGAGAATCACTGGAGGCCAAGTCTCCTGAGAGTGATTAGAATTTTTACATAACTTCAGGATATGTTGTGTTGGATAAATAATTAGACAATTATAATGATTAGAATTACAATCCATTTAATGCATTATAGTGATATGGGAGGAAAGAAATGTTAACATTTCATGATTGCTATCATAATTCTTACAATTAGTATTTTGAACCTTTTAATTAAATATAACATGAACTGCAAAAACTTCTTTATTCACATTTCAATAAAGCAAATTACAATAATAAAATTAAATCTAAATCAATGCTAATTTAAGATATTCTCTTTGAAATTTACAAAATTAGTAGTAAGGAAGTTATGAGATTTAAAGAACTCCCATGAATATATTTTTTATTAACCCATTCACCGCTCAGCCTGTTTTCACCGTCCTGAACAGGTACAGTGCCTTGCGAAAGTATTCGGCCCCCTTGAATTTTACAACCTTTTCCCACATTTCAGGCTTCAAACATAAAGATAAAAAAATTAAATTTTATGGTGAAGAATAAACAACAAGTGGGACACAATTGTGAAGGTGAACGATATTTATTGATTATTTTAAATGTTTGTAAAAAATAAAAAACTAAAATTTGTGGCGTGCAATATTATTCGGCCCCTTTACTTTCAGTGCCGCAAACTCATTCCAGAAGTTCATTGAGGATCTCTGAATGATCCAATGTTGTCCTAAATGACTGATGATGATAAATATAATCCACCTGTGTGTAATGACGTCTCCGTATAAATGCACCTGCTCTGTGATAGTCTCACTGTTGTGTTTAAAGCACAGAGAGCATCATGAAGACCAAGGAACACACAAGGCAGGTCCGTGATACTGTTGTGGAGAGATTTAAAGCCGGATTTGGTTGCAAAAAGATTTCCAAAACTTTAAACATCCCAAGGAGCACTGTGCAAGCAATCATATTGAAATGAAAGGAGTATCATACAACTGCAAATCTACCAAGACCCAGCTGTCCCTCAAAAATTTCATGTCAAACAAGGAGAAGACTGATCAGAGATGCAGCCAAGAGGCCCATGATCACTCTGGATGAACTGCAGAGATCTACAGCTGAATAACAGAGTCTGTCTATAGGACAACAATCAGTCGTACACTGCACAAATCTGGCCTTTATGGAAGAGTGGCAAGAAGAAAGCCATTTCTCAAAGATATCCATAAAATGTTTGCCACAAGCCACCTGGGAGACACACCAAACATGTGGAAGAAGGTGCTCTGATCAGATTAAACCAAATTCGAACTATTTGGGCACAATGCCAAATGATATGTTTGGCGTAAAAGAAACACAGCTCATCACCCTGAACACACCATTCCCACTGTCAAACATTGTGGTGGCAGCATCATGGTTTGGGCCTGCTTTGCTTCAGCAGGGACAGGGAAGATGGCTAAAATGGATGAGAAGATGGATGGAGCCAAATACAGGACCATTCTTGAAGAAAACCTGTTGGAGTCTGCAAAAGACTTGAGACTGGGATGGGGATTTGTCTTTCAACAAGACGATGATCTCAAACATAAAGCAAAATCTACAATGGAATGGTTCACAAATAAATGTATCCAGGTGTTACAATGGCCAAGTCAAAGTCCAGACCTTAATCCAATCAAGAATCTGTGGAAAGAGCTAAAAACTGCTGTTCACAAACACTCTCCATCCAACCTCACTCAGCTCGAGCTGTTTGCAAAGGAAGAATGTGCAGGAATTTCAGTCTCTTGATGTGCAAAACTGATAGACACATACCCCAAGCGGCTTGCAGCTGTAATCGCACCAAAAGGTGGCACTACAAAGTATTAACTTAAAGGGGCCGAATAATATTGCACGCCCCAATTTTCAGTTTTTAATTTTTTACAAAAATTTAAAATAAGCAATAAATTTTGTTCAACTTCACAACTGTGTCCCATTTGTTGCTGATTCTTCACCATAACAGTAAAAAAATTTTATCTTTATGTTTGAAGCCTGAAATGTGGGAGAAGGGTGAAAAATTTCAAGGGGGCTAAATATTTTCGCAAGGCACTGTACATTTTTTTCAATTCTGACCAGTGTCACTTTATGAGGTAAGATCACTTCAATGGAAGTGATTATGAGATTGTTTACTTTGAAATATATTTTACTTTATGATAGTAGTAAATTTAGGACAACACTGTTTGCATTTCATTGTAAAAATATAGGAAATTTGGCGAAAACTCTGAGAATGTTGCAATTTTCACATTTTAAATTTTATGCATTTAAATCAGAGATTTACGTCACACAAAATAGTTAATAAATAACATTACCCACATGTCTAATTTACATCAGCACCATTTTTGAAACATCTTTTTGTTATGAAGTTAGAAGGGTTCAAAGTTTATCAGCCATTTCTCACTTTTCTAACAAAATTTACAAAACCTTTTTTAGGGACCACATCACATTTGAACTGACTGAGAGATGTAGGTGACAGGAAATATCCAAGTGACACTATTTTAAAAATATCACCCTTCAAACTGCTAAAACCACATTCAAAATTTTTAACTCTTCAGGTACTTCACATGAACTTAAGCAATGTGGAAGCAAGAAATAAAAATGTAACTTTTTTCCCACAAAAATATTACTTTAGCCCCAAATGTTGCGTTTTCACAAGGGCAACAGGACAGGAGAAAATGCACCATAGAATTGGTTGCACAATTTCTCCTGAATATTGAAATGCTCCATATGTAGTGGAAAACTACTGTTTGGGCGCACTGCAGGACTTGGAAAGAGAAGGCTTTTCATTTGATTTTTGTGACGCTAAATTGTCTGGAATCGATAGCAGATGCCATGATGTGTCTAAACAATGGAAAATGACCCCATTTTGGAAACTATATACCTCAATGAACTTATTTAGAGGTGTTGTAAGCACATTGAACCCCCAGGTGCTTCTTACAACTTTATAATGTTACACCGTGAAAGTAAAAAGTCATATTTTTCCCACAAAAATGTTGTTTTAGCCAACAATTTTGCATTTTTTTAAGGGTAACAGGATAAAATGCACCATACAATTTTTTGTGCAATTTTTCCTGAGTATGCCGATATCCCACATGTGGTGGAAAACTACTGTGTGGGCACTAGAGATGAGCGAACCGGTCCCGGTTCGGCTCGAGGTCGGTTCGCCGAACGGAGCTCCCAATCGAGTTCGGTTCGTCGAACGTTCGACGAACCGAACTCGAACTGCATAGGAAACAATGGCAGGCATTCACAAACACATAAAAACACCTAGAAAACACCCTCAAAGGTGTCCAAAAGGTGACAAACAACTCACAACACAACACAAACACATGGGAAAGTGACAAGGACATATACTCATGCGAAAACAAAACAGCTGGACAAGGAAAAAGAGGAGGACACACAGATATATGAGTATATGCAAGGAAACATCGATTCCATTATTGTGCAACTTGAGCCCTGCTCATTTTAGGCTTCCAATCTTGATAAATTGCCTGAGCTCGCCACGTACGCCTTGGGGATCTTGTCGTGTCCTGCAGCCAGCGTTCTCTCGGAACCTGTCTTCAGTGCTGCTGGGGGTCTGCTGGCAGATAAGCACACGTGTCTGTCCACTGACAATGTGGACATGGCTCTCAGAGGACTTTTCTTCCCCTGGGTCAGCCAGGGGACGGGAAAGGCACGCGTATTTTTGAGAGTGCTTCATGCAAAGCATCTTTTTCTTTTTCAAAAGGAGGGTCAACTGATGCCAGTCAAGTGGGGTGTGTGTGGCCCAATTAGTGGCAACGAGAGAGACTGTGGTTGGAGTCCCCTCGCTGTGTTTCCGAAAAGAACCAAGATGAACAAGTCATGGCTCTCAGAGGACTTTTCTTCCCCTGGGTCAGCCAGGGGACGGGAAAGGCACGCGTATTTTTGAGAGTGCTTCATGCAAAGCATCTTTTTCATCTTGAAAATTGGGTCAACTGATGCCAGTCAAGTGGGGTGTGTGTGGCCCAATTAGTGGCAATGAGAGAGACTGTGGTTGGAGTCCCCTCGCTGTGTTTCCGAAAAGAACCAAGATGAACAAGTCATGGCTCTCAGAAGACTTTTCTTCCCCTGGGTCAGCCAGGGGACGCGAAAGGCACGCGTATTTTTGAGAGTGCTTCATGCAAAGCATCTTTTTCTTTTTCAAAAGGGGGGTCAACTGATGCCAGTCAAGTGGGGTGTGTGTGGCCCAATTAGTGGCAACGAGAGAGACTGTGGTTGGAGTCCCCTCGCTGTGTTTCTAAAAGAACCAAGATGAACAAGTCATGGCTCTCAGAGGACTTTTCTTCCCCTGGGTCAGCCAGGGGACGGGAAAGGCACGCGTATTTTTGAGAGTGCTTCATGCAAAGCATCTTTTTCTTTTTCAAAAGGGGGGTCAACTGATGCCAGTCAAGTGGGGTGTGTGTGGCCCAATTAGTGGCAATGAGAGAGACTGTGGTTGGAGTCCCCTCGCTGTGTTTCCGAAAAGAACCAAGATGAACAAGTCATGGCTCTCAGAGGACTTTTCTTCCCCTGGGTCAGCCAGGGGAGGCGAAAGGCACGCGTATTTTTGAGAGTGCTTCATGCAAAGCATCTTTTTCATCTTGAAAATTGGGTCAAATGATGCCAGTCAAGTGGGGTGTGTGTGGCCCAATTAGTGGCAACGAGAGAGACTGTGGTTGGAGTCCCCTCGCTGTGTTTCTAAAAGAACCAAGATGAACAAGTCATGGCTCTCAGAGGACTTTTCTTCCCCTGGGTCAGCCAGCGGACGGGAAAGGCACGCGTATTTTTGAGAGTGCTTCATGCAAAGCATCTTTTTCATCTTGAAAATTGGGTCAACTGATGCCAGTCAAGTGGGGTGTGTGTGGCCCAATTAGTGGCAATGAGGGAGACTGTGGTTGGAGTCCCCTCGCTGTGTTTCTAAAAGAACCAAGATGAACAAGTCATGGCTCTCAGAGGACTTTTCTTCCCCTGGGTCAGCCAGGGGAGGCGAAAGGCACGCGTATTTTTGAGAGTGCTTCATGCAAAGCATCTTTTTCATCTTGAAAATTGGGTCAACTGATGCCAGTCAAGTGGGGTGTGTGTGGCCCAATTAGTGGCAACGAGAGAGACTGTGGTTGGAGTCCCCTCGCTGTGTTTCCAAAAAGAACCAAGATGAACAAGTCATGGCTCTCAGAAGACTTTTCTTCCCCTGGGTCAGCCAGGGGACGGGAAAGGCACGCGAATTTTTGAGAGTGCTTCATGCAAAGCATCTTTTTCTTTTTCAAAAGGGGGGTCAACTGATGCCAGTCAAGTGGGGTGTGTGTGGCCCAATTAGTGGCAACGAGAGAGACTGTGGTTGGAGTCCCCTCGCTGTGTTTCCGAAAAGAACCAAGATGAACAAGTCATGGCTCTCAGAGGACTTTTCTTCCCCTGGGTCAGCCAGGGGACGGGAAAGGCACACGTACTTTTGAGAGTGCTTCATGCAAAGCATCTTTTTCTTTTTCAAAAGGGGGGTCAACTGATGCCAGTCAAGTGGGGTGTGTGTGGCCCAATTAGTGGCAACGAGAGAGACTGTGGTTGGAGTCCCCTCGCTGTGTTTTACATGATTTTCGAAGGGCATGACATGCCTACGAGGTTGAGTTTCATCATCTGCAACTTGTTAGCAACAGAAAGACTGCCTTTACACCCTTTTGAGACCGAGGATTTTCGAGACCTTATGCCCATTGCAGTGCCCCAAGAGCCAATGGCCAGTCGTCATTTCTTCTCCAAGAAAGGCGTGCCCGCGCTACCACAGTAGGTCGCACACAACCTCACCAATTCCTTGAGAAACTCTGTGTGTGACAGGGTGCATTTCAACACAGATACTTGGACCAGTAAGCATGGACAGGGGAGTTACATGTTGCTGACTGGGCACTGGGTAACTATGGTGAGAGATGGAGAAGGGTTTGCTGTACAAGTCTTGCCGTCCCCACAACTTGTGTGTCAATCCTTCCTCTGTATGTACAAGTTCCTCCACTGCTTCTGCCTCCTCAACCTCGTGTGGGTCCTCCACCTCGGCCCAAACCCTGTGTGGTCAGGCCACCCTTCCTTGTAACTGCGCCCAAGGAATCCCACACACCTCCTTACTATGCTGGCAGCAGAGCTCAAGGCCATCAGGCGGTCAAATATTTACTTTGAAATGTAGGGGAAATGTGAGACACCGCTGAGGAATTGTGGACGGTTAGCTCTGGAGAGTGAGACCGAGTTTCATCAATGGTTGTCTACAGTCAACCAGCAGTCAGGGAAGGTCGGGTGCGACAATGATGCAAACCAGTCTGCGACCCTTTTTCAGGGCAATGTGACACACGTGCCTTGTATGGCTCACGTGTTGAACCTGGTTGTCCAGCAATTTTTAAAATACCATCCCGGCCTACATGGCCTTGTGCAGCGGGCACGCTGCTGTGTGCTCACTTTCATCCTTCGCACCCAGCAGCTCAACAACTGTCATCGTTCCGGAAGTCTTAGGGTCTGGCGGTTAAACGCCGGAAATGCGATGTTCCGACACGCAGGAATTGGAATCTGCAAATGTTGCAGCGTGTGTGGCAGCACCACAGAGCCCTGCTGAAATATGGTATGACGTATACCCTGGGCTAACTTGATCCAGAGGTGGTGCAGATCACGCTGCTGGAGTGGTGTCAGATCAAGGACCTATGCACCCTTCTACACAGTTTACAAATGTCGACGAAGATGTTTAGCACTGGCAATGCCATTCTCAGCGTGACAATTCTGGTCATCTACATGATGGAGCACACTGTAAGCATTATTCGGAGTCAGGTATTGGTCCAAGAGGAAGTTGAGGAAGTACAGGAGGAGTCATATGCAGAAGGGATAATAAGATCTACAAGGTCCATACGGTAAGCGGCACCTAGGCAGCAGTTATGGTGGGGGATAGGGATTAACAAAAATCAGCAAAAATTGTTGAGGAAGGTGCAGGAGCCATGAAGAAATGGAGGACGAACTTGCGATGGGCATGGAAGACTCAGCAGATGAGTGAGAGCTTGCTCACATTTCGGTTGTGTGAGGTTGGGGGGAGAGGGCAGAGGAAGGAGGCACGATTCTCACCTCTCTGCCACCAACACACCAAGGACTTGGTCCTCCTGGATGCACAAGACACATGAGCGTCTTCTTGCTGCACTACCTACAACATGACCCTTGGATTGTAGGAATTCGAAGTAATGCTAACTACTGGGTTGCCACACTGTTAGATCCCCGGTACAAGACAAAATTTGGCGAAATAATTCCTGCCATATAAAGGGACGCACGTGTACAGGAGTATCTTCAGAAGGTGTTATGCAATCTTCGATCTGCTTTTCCACTAAACACCAGTGCTGCACAGAGTGAATCTCCACGCTTTGTCATGGATAGGAGGAAATGGTCTTTTACTTGTCCACATCTGAGGGACCGAGGGTTGGCTGTTGTGCTGAGATGCCATTGAGTACGGTGTCCCTGCAGAGTTGCACTTTTGGTCATATACAAAATGAGTTGAAAAAGGACAGATGCGGGTGAAAAGGGGAACAGGTGTGTTGGAAAGGGGAAAAAAGTTTTGGTCCGTGGGTTTGGTGGTTAAGCAAAAGTAACATTTGATGAAGAAACACCATCTGTTACGGTGGGACTGGCAGATTTGGATAAGGTGGTATATACTATGTTATCGCTATATAACGTAAATTAATAAGAAAAGAAAGAGAAAGGTATATATCCCCATCAGCAGTCAGTGTCCACCATGCTCCCAGATGGAAAAGGAGAGGTTGGCAACTGGAAGGTTCGGTGGAGGATACAGAGCTGTGTGGCTATGAAACTAATAGTAGCCTGAACCAAGTTAGACGCCACTCGGATCTTGAGACTGGGAGCCCTGTTAGCGTAACAGGGTCCACACGCCCACCCAGCCCAGGAACTCCCTGTTAACATCACAGGGGCCATTCAGGACGCTGACCATGTGCATTGGGGCCACACCTGTGAACAGCAGGCGCATCAGCAGCAGCAGGCCTGTTAATGCCACTGGGCTGCACAAGCAGGACTTGTAGGACAGGAGCTGGTCTTAACCGTTCTGCGTTACCAACTGTGGTGGCGGCCTGCATCGACGCCCTATCCCTGCCTACCTCTGGCCTAAAGCCGCAATGGGTTCAACACATGGAGGTGTGCTCTTTCAGAGCATAATAGAAGACTGCGCACCTCCTTGTTGTCTCCAGCCCCTTTTATAACCTGGGTCCGCCCCAAACCAGGGTGGACCACAATGCACCTCCTGGAGACAAAAGCAGAGTGATACGTCATGAGTGGCATAACTAGCGTCCTATTTGGAACCGCAACTTCAATGATGACCTCATGGCTGTCATGACCCAAACACCTCAGTCACCAGTCATCGTCTGACTATCAATAATGCGGTGACAAGTCATAGGGGCGGGCCTCTGCAAGCCATTTGGGAGTGGCCTGACCACATCGTCAGGACACCTGATGCCCTGTGGTCTAAATGGGCCTCCCACATCAGGGGCAGGGCCAAAGAGTTCATTACCGGACCTAGTTTCCGATGCAGTAAGTGCCTGACCATGTTCAGTGGCATTAAATACAGTCTCTGAAAAAAGACTATCAGCTTTAGCATGGTGTCTAGGCACAACACAGGACTTAGACCCGGCACGGAGTGCAAGTACCTGTGCAAAGAGGCTTTTCGCACTAAGTGTGGGAGCATGCGCTGTAGTCCGAAATGAAGACTTAGCCTCAGGAATGGCACAGTCAGGCTTAGCATACTCACTAGGCGAAACACTGGAGTTAGGCTGCGGCTGGGGTAAATCGGCACACGCATGCGCACTAGCTGCCTCTCCACACTTAGACGTGGAGGAGAAAGCAGCCAGCTGGACAACCCGAGGCACAGGCCTAAATGGCAGCTGATGCCTGGGTGCAATTGAAACCGCAGCAGGCTGCTTGCGTTTAAGGCGTCACCGTTTTGTAACAACAAATAACATCAAAAAGAACAGGTGTACGTCTTCCCATGGATAATCTGATATGATCCCTTTTTTCATGGACACGACCATCGCTAACAAATATAGATGAGGCCAAATCAGCAGCTGCTTCAATGGATCTGAATTGCTCCATAAAGTGGCCTCTCCTCCACCCCAATTTCAAGATCCCAAATACTCCATTCCTCTGTGGTGTCAATCCAATCGCACTTGCTTCCTAACAGCTCTCAAGTTTCCACCAGCCCTGCTGAGTATGGGGTGACAGAGATGGTTGAGTTTGCATAGCTGTTCAGTCGCACTATAGCCTGGGAATCAGAGGTCTGCTCCAAAGCTGCAATGAGTACAGACAAGGAAGTTATTATTATTTTTATTATTATTGATTTATAGAGCACCATTGATTCCATGGTGCTGTACATGAGAAGGGGGTTACATACAGAATACATATACAAGTAACTATAGACAGACTGGTACAGAGGGAAGAGGGCCCTGCCCTTGCGGGATTACATTCTAAAGGATTTTTGGGAGGAGACAGTAGGAGTTGTTTAGGTTGAGCGTCAAGTACGTATGGTGGTGGTGTCATTGAAGGTTATAGTCATTTCTGAACAGATGAGTTTTCAGATTCAGTTTGAAGCTTGCGTGTGTAGCATATAATCTAACGTGTTGAGGTAGCGAGTTCCATGAGACAGGGAAAATGATCTGCGCAGATAGCCTAAAGCTTTGTGACTGGGATCCAGGCCCCGATGAAGAAGATGCTGTGCCTAATCTACACCCTCATTTCCCAAAATTAAATCCTCCTGGTGAAGACAATGGGGAACATGATGAGGAGCACAGATACCTGATTGGAAGGACAACTTTACTATTCGGTCAGGGCAGGAAGAGGTTGTCTCGGAGGACTCAGGACGAGGGGAATGAAAACACAAAGGGTTATTGATGAGGTTGGAGACAACACTTACTGTCAAACCAAAGTCAGCCAGTCGATGAGGTCAGCAGAGGAGGTGGAGGAGGATGCTACTGACGACGAGGTTACGTTGCGTCTTCCTGGCCAGAGACAAAGTACTGGAAGCACGTCAACAACTGAATCCTGGACCACAACTTTGACTCTGAGCAGATGTCGTGTTGGCTATGCAGGTCGCATGGGCTGTTAGCCTTTCCTAGCCTGTGAATTTTTGGACATCGCAAAGGATCACCAAAGTCATGTAATCTGTAAGATTTGTCAACAATCTGTAAGTAGAAGGCAAAAACTCACACTTTTGAGTACTTCCTCCATGAAGTATCACATGGATATGAATTGACAGCGTGAAGGTGTATTGCTCAGCTTTAGCAACTGTCAACGCAATATGCTTATTTGCCGTTCATTGCATGCATTGTTGCAGACTACACACAAGGGGCTGCTGTTTTTTTGGATCTGCCTTTGGTCACTATAGCAATATAAAATTGCTCTTCGGGTGTGGATTTGGAGATGCTGTCTATGAACAGAAGGAAAAGCTAAAGGTGTGTGTTACAGCAAGGAGCCACCGCGCAAACACTTCGTTCAATTGTGAGGGGAGTTGTGTTGTACTTTGATGATGAGCACTGTAACGTCAGTGAGCAGCATCCTGTGCCACAGACCAACATTCTTACGGTGCTGTCTATACTGTTTACCGTGAGAGGAGCGTAAAGTCTGTATTTCTGGCAACTGGACATCACAGTACCCGGGTACGGTAGGCTGTGCCCAGACAATAATGCGGGCACGCAACACTTTGTTTTATTAGCAAAACACATAACTGTTCTGGGTAGGCCGACTATATAGACAATAAGACTTGCTGCCTCTGCACTGTCAAATTGTCACGTACAGTTTAAATCATAGAGGGACAGCAACACATGTTTGCATTGACTGTTGCTTTTCAAGATTTCCATGACTGTGTTGCAGAGCTGTGTGGTTTGCATTCACACTGTTATCATCTGCAATATCTGTGAGGCTTCAGCTAACAAGGGTATTCAGGGGGGGGTCATGTGTTTTGTCTATGTTTAGGCAGATAACTTGTAAGCTTTTGTGATGCGCCACTGGTAAGTCGTGTTCGCACACACACACACACACACACACACACACGCACAAACACACAATTACTGCTACACAGAGGGATTAGCAGGTAGTAGGCAACAGAATAGATTGTTCAATTATTTTAATTGTATGCATGGTTCTTATTGTTTGTTTTGGTAAAGTTAAACAATCATTTATCAACCCAACTGCCTAGAGTCCTTTTCCTGTTGCCTGGTTTTGCTGCATACTGGGGAGCCCACCCTGTACACGACTTAAAATGAAGCATAAGTCGCATTGTGAATTTCACTGTGCTACAATGCGGCCTAGCGTGCCTGTGCAACCACCGCCTGCCCCATCAAGTGCATCTGCGTGCTCTTCATCCTCTGTGACTGTGGGGACAGCAGTCACACATGGTTTTTCACACTGAGCTTCCACTCCTTTACCCGCAACAGGGAGTGTGATTGGCAGGTCATCACTTGTTTTGGAAGTCGAAACAGAAGGTATTGTTGAACTGTCAGACATCGAGAGAACCATCATTGGATGCAGGCTACATTATATCCACGCCTGCACCTTTGTCACAGATTGCCTGGACTACCTGCAGTTAATAATTGCATTCCAGAAATGGAAAAGAGTGTAGAATGCACATGTGATGTACCTTGCTTGGCAGCAAAGGAACACTAACTTAGTATTCCAGACAATTTTAGGAAGGCAGAAAAAGAGTCAGCTCTTTGTGCAAATTAAATAGCGTGGCAAAAGTGGACAGATGGGTACAGTAGCCGTGTTCTGTGGATACCAGGACAGTAAAAGAAGCCTCACTTTCTATCCCTCCTAATGATCAAATGCAGCAAGGAATTCCCTGAGTTTGCTATAAAATTAGCATAGCTAAATGTGCAGGTGGGTGTCATGCAGAGGTGCTAGAAACAGCTTGCCACCAGTGGGGCACTAATGGAATACAACAGCCAGTTCTATGATGCCACTAAATGGCAGTATTTTTTGCTATCATTATAGCTTATTAAAAACAGAGCAGGAGGGTGTCATGCAGAGGTGCTAGAAATAGCTTGGCACCAGTGGGGCACTAATGGAATACAACAGCCAGTTCTATGATGCCACTAAATGGCAGTATTTTTTGCTATCATTATAGCTTATTAAAAACAGAGCAGGAGGGTGTCATGCAGAGGTGCTAGAAATAGCTTGGCACCAGTGGGGCACTAATGGAATACAACAGCCAGTTCTATGATGCCACTAAATGGCAGTATTTTTTGCTATCATTATAGCTTATTAAAAACAGAGCAGGAGGGTGTCATGCAGAGGTGCTAGAAATAGCTTGGCACCAGTGGGGCACTAATGGAAAACAACAGCCAGTTCTATGATGCCACTAAATGGCAGTATTTTTTGCTATCATTATAGCTTATTAAAAACAGAGCAGGAGGTTGTCATGCAGAGGTGCTAGAAATAGCTTGGCACCAGTGGGGCACTAATGGAATACAACAGCCAGTTCTATGATGCCACTAAATGGCAGTATTTTTTGCTATCATTATAGCTTATTAAAAACAGAGCAGGAGGGTGTCATGCAGAGGTGCTAGAAATAGCTTGGCACCAGTGGGGCACTAATGGAATACAACAGCCAGTTCTATGATGCCACTAAATGGCAGTATTTTTTGCTATCATTATAGCTTATTAAAAACAGAGCAGGAGGGTGTCATGCAGAGGTGCTAGAAATAGCTTGGCACCAGTGGGGCACTAATGGAATACAACAGCCAGTTCTATGATGCCACTAAATGGCAGTATTTTTTGCTATCATTATAGCTTATTAAAAACAGAGCAGGAGGGTGTCATGCAGACGTGCTAGAAATAGCTTGGCACCAGTGGGGCACTAATGGAATACAACAGCCAGTTCTATGATGCCACTAAATGGCAGTATTTTTTGCTATCATTATAGCTTATTAAAAACAGAGCAGGAGGGTGTCATGCAGACGTGCTAGAAATAGCTTGGCACCAGTGGGGCACTAATGGAATACAACAGCCAGTTCTATGATGCCACTAAATGGCAGTATTTTTTGCTATCATTATAGCTTATTAAAAACAGAGCAGGAGGGTGTCATGCAGAGGTGCTAGAAATAGCTTGGCACCAGTGGGGCACTAATGGAATACAACAGCCAGTTCTATGATGCCACTAAATGGCAGTATTTTTTGCTATCATTATAGCTTATTAAAAACAGAGCAGGAGGGTGTCATGCAGAGGTGCTAGAAATAGCTTGGCACCAGTGGGGCACTAATGGAAAACAACAGCCAGTTCTATGATGCCACTAAATGGCAGTATTTTTTGCTATCATTATAGCTTATTAAAAACAGAGCAGGAGGGTGTCATGCAGAGGTGCTAGAAATAGCTTGGCACCAGTGGGGCACTAATGGAATACAACAGCCAGTTCTATGATGCCACTAAATGGCAGTATTTTTTGCTATCATTATAGCTTATTAAAAACAGAGCAGGAGGGTGTCATGCAGACGTGCTAGAAATAGCTTGGCACCAGTGGGGCACTAATGGAATACAACAGCCAGTTCTATGATGCCACTAAATGGCAGTATTTTTTGCTATCATTATAGCTTATTAAAAACAGAGCAGGAGGGTGTCATGCAGACGTGCTAGAAATAGCTTGGCACCAGTGGGGCACTAATGGAATACAACAGCCAGTTCTATGATGCCACTAAATGGCAGTATTTTTTGCTATCATTATAGCTTATTAAAAACGGAGCAGGAGGGTGTCATGCAGAGGTGCTAGAAATAGCTTGGCACCAGTGGGGCACTAATGGAATACAACAGCCAGTTCTATGATGCCACTAAATGGCAGTATTTTTTGCTATCATTATAGCTTATTAAAAACAGAGCAGGAGGGTGTCATGCAGAGGTACTAGAAATAGCTTGGCACCAGTGGGGCACTAATGGAATACAACAGCCAGTTCTATGATGCCACTAAATGGCAGTATTTTTTGCTATCATTATAGCTTATTAAAAACAGAGCAGGAGGGTGTCATGCAGAGGTGCTAGAAATAGCTTGACACCAGTGGGGCACTAATGGAATACAACAGCCAGTTCTATGATGCCACTAAATGGCAGTATTTTTTGCTATCATTATAGCTTATTAAAAACAGAGCAGGAGGGTGTCATGCAGAAGTGCTAGAAATAGCTTGGCACCAGTGGGGCACTAATGGAATACAACAGCCAGTTCTATGATGCCACTAAATGGCAGTATTTTTTGCTATCATTATAGCTTATTAAAAACAGAGCAGGAGGGTGTCATGCAGAGGTGCTAGAAATAGCTTGGCACCAGTGGGGCACTAATGGAATACAACAGCCAGTTCTATGATGCCACTAAATGGCAGTATTTTTTGCTATCATTATAGCTTATTAAAAACAGAGCAGGAGGGTGTCATGCAGACGTGCTAGAAATAGCTTGGCACCAGTGGGGCACTAATGGAATACAACAGCCAGTTCTATGATGCCACTAAATGGCAATATTTTTTGCTATCATTATAGCTTATTAAAAACAGAGCAGGAAGGTGTCATGCAGAGGTGCTAGAAATAGCTTGGCACCAGTGGGGCACTAATGGAATACAACAGCCAGTTCTATGATGCCACTAAATGGCAGTATTTTTGCTATCATTATAGCTTATTAAAAACAGAGCAGGAGGGTGTCATGCAGAGGTGCTAGAAATAGCTTGGCACCAGTGGGGCACTAATGGAATACAACAGCCAGTTCTATGATGCCACTAAATGGCAGTATTTTTTGCTATCATTATAGCTTATTAAAAACAGAGCAGGAGGGTGTCATGCAGAGGTGCTAGAAATAGCTTGGCACCAGTGGGGCACTAATGGAATACAACAGCCAGTTCTATGATGCCACTAAATGGCAGTATTTTTTGCTATCATTATAGCTTATTAAAAACAGAGCAGGAGGGTGTCATGCAGACGTGCTAGAAATAGCTTGGCACCAGTGGGGCACTAATGGAATACAACAGCCAGTTCTATGATGCCACTAAATGGCAGTATTTTTTGCTATCATTATAGCTTATTAAAAACAGAGCAGGAGGGTGTCATGCAGAGGTGCTAGAAATAGCTTGGCACCAGTGGGGCACTAATGGAATACAACAGCCAGTTCTATGATGCCACTAAATGGCAGTATTTTTTGCTATCATTATAGCTTATTAAAAACAGAGCAGGAGGGTGTCATGCAGAGGTGCTAGAAATAGCTTGGCACCAGTGGAGCACTAATGGAATACAACAGCCAGTTCTATGATGCCACTAAATGGCAGTATTTTTTGCTATCATTATAGCTTATTAAAAACAGAGCAGGAGGGTGTCATGCAGACGTGCTAGAAATAGCTTGGCACCAGTGGGGCACTAATGGAATACAACAGCCAGTTCTATGATGCCACTAAATGGCAGTATTTTTTGCTATCATTATAGCTTATTAAAAACAGAGCAGGAGGGTGTCATGCAGAGGTGCTAGAAATAGCTTGGCACCAGTGGGGCACTAATGGAATACAACAGCCAGTTCTATGATGCCACTAAATGGCAGTATTTTTTGCTATCATTATAGCTTATTAAAAACAGAGCAGGAGGGTGTCATGCAGAGGTACTAGAAATAGCTTGGCACCAGTGGGGCACTAATGGAATACAACAGCCAGTTCTATGATGCCACTAAATGGCAGTATTTTTTGCTATCATTATAGCTTATTAAAAACAGAGCAGGAGGGTGTCATGCAGAAGTGCTAGAAATAGCTTGGCACCAGTGGGGCACTAATGGAATACAACAGCCAGTTCTATGATGCCACTAAATGGCAGTATTTTTTGCTATCATTATAGCTTATTAAAAACAGAGCAGGAGGGTGTCATGCAGAGGTGCTAGAAATAGCTTGGCACCAGTGGGGCACTAATGGAATACAACAGCCAGTTCTATGATGCCACTAAATGGCAGTATTTTTTGCTATCATTATAGCTTATTAAAAACAGAGCAGGAGGGTGTCATGCAGAGGTGCTAGAAATAGCTTGGCACCAGTGGGGCACTAATGGAATACAACAGCCAGTTCTATGATGCCACTAAATGGCAGTATTTTTTGCTATCATTATAGCTTATTAAAAACAGAGCAGGAGAGTGTAATGCAGAGGTGCTAGAAATAGCTTGGCACCAGTGGGGCACTAATGGAATACAACAGCCAGTTCTATGATGCCACTAAATGGCAGTATTTTTTGCTATCATTATAGCTTATTAAAAACAGAGAAGGAGGGTGTCATGCAGAGGTGCTAGAAATAGCTTGGCACCAGTGGGGCACTAATGGAATACAACAGCCAGTTCTATGATGCCACTAAATGGCAGTATTTTTTGCTATCATTATAGCTTATTAAAAACAGAGCAGGAGGGTGTCATGCAGAGGTGCTAGAAATAGCTTGGCACCAGTGGGGCACTAATGGAATACAACAGCCAGTTCTATGATGCCACTAAATGGCAGTATTTTTTGCTATCATTATAGCTTATTAAAAACAGAGCAGGAGGGTGTCATGCAGACGTGCTAGAAATAGCTTGGCACCAGTGGGGCACTAATGGAATACAACAGCCAGTTCTATGATGCCACTAAATGGCAGTATTTTTTGCTATCATTATAGCTTATTAAAAACAGAGCAGGAGGGTGTCATGCAGAGGTGCTAGAAATAGCTTGGCACCAGTGGGGCACTAATGGAATACAACAGCCAGTTCTATGATGCCACTAAATGGCAGTATTTTTTGCTATCATTATAGCTTATTAAAAACAGAGCAGGAGGGTGTCATGCAGAGGTGCTAGAAATAGCTTGGCACCAGTGGGGCACTAATGAAATACAACAGCCAGTTCTATGATTCCACTAAATGGCAGTATTTTTTGCTATCATTATAGCTTATTAAAAACAGAGCAGGAGGGTGTCATGCAGAGGTGCTAGAAATAGCTTGGCACCAGTGGGGCACTAATGGAATACAACAGCCAGTTCTATGATGCCACTAAATGGCAGTATTTTTTGCTATCATTATAGCTTATTAAAAACAGAGCAGGAGGGTGTCATGCAGAAGTGCTAGAAATAGCTTGGCACCAGTGGGGCACTAATGGAATACAACAGCCAGTTCTATGATGCCACTAAATGGCAGTATTTTTTGCTATCATTATAGCTTATTAAAAACAGAGCAGGAGGGTGTCATGCAGACGTGCTAGAAATAGCTTGGCACCAGTGGGGCACTAATGGAATACAACAGCCAGTTCTATGATGCCCCTAAATGGCAGTATTTTTTGCTATCATTATAGCTTATTAAAAACAGAGCAGGAGGGTGTCATGCAGAGGTGCTAGAAATAGCTTGGCACCAGTGGGGCACTAATGGAATACAACAGCCAGTTCTATGATGCCACTAAATGGCAGTATTTTTTGCTATCATTATAGCTTATTAAAAACAGAGCAGGAGAGTGTAATGCAGAGGTGCTAGAAATAGCTTGGCACCAGTGGGGCACTAATGGAATACAACAGCCAGTTCTATGATGCCACTAAATGGCAGTATTTTTTGCTATCATTATAGCTTATTAAAAACAGAGCAGGAGGGTGTCATGCAGAGGTGCTAGAAATAGCTTGGCACCAGTGGGGCACTAATGGAATACAACAGCCAGTTCTATGATGCCACTAAATGGCAGTATTTTTTGCTATCATTATAGCTTATTAAAAACAGAGCAGGAGGGTGTCATGCAGAGGTGCTAGAAATAGCTTGGCACCAGTGGGGCACTAATGGAATACAACAGCCAGTTCTATGATGCCACTAAATGGCAGTATTTTTTGCTATCATTATAGCTTATTAAAAACAGAGCAGGAGGGTGTCATGCAGACGTGCTAGAAATAGCTTGGCACCAGTGGGGCACTAATGGAATACAACAGCCAGTTCTATGATGCCACTAAATGGCAGTATTTTTTGCTATCATTATAGCTTATTAAAAACAGAGCAGGAGGGTGTCATGCAGAGGTGCTAGAAATAGCTTGGCACCAGTGGGGCACTAATGGAATACAACAGCCAGTTCTATGATGCCACTAAATGGCAGTATTTTTTGCTATCATTATAGCTTATTAAAAACAGAGCAGGAGGGTGTCATGCAGAGGTGCTAGAAATAGCTTGGCACCAGTGGGGCACTAATGAAATACAACAGCCAGTTCTATGATGCCACTAAATGGCAGTATTTTTTGCTATCATTATAGCTTATTAAAAACAGAGCAGGAGGGTGTCATGCAGACGTGCTAGAAATAGCTTGGCACCAGTGGGGCACTAATGGAATACAACAGCCAGTTCTATGATGCCACTAAATGGCAGTATTTTTTGCTATCATTATAGCTTATTAAAAACAGAGCAGGAGGGTGTCATGCAGAGGTGCTAGAAATAGCTTGGCACCAGTGGGGCACTAATGGAATACAACAGCCAGTTCTATGATGCCACTAAATGGCAGTATTTTTTGCTATCATTATAGCTTATTAAAAACAGAGCAGGAGGATGTCATGCAGAGGTGCTAGAAATAGCTTGGCACCAGTGGGGCACTAATGGAATACAACAGCCAGTTCTATGATGCCACTAAATGGCAGTATTTTTTGCTATCATTATAGCTTATTAAAAACAGAGCAGGAGGGTGTCATGCAGAGGTGCTAGAAATAGCTTGGCACCAGTGGGGCACTAATGGAATACAACAGCCAGTTCTATGATGCCACTAAATGGCAGTATTTTTTGCTATCATTATAGCTTATTAAAAAAAGAGCAGGAGGGTGTCATGCAGACGTGCTAGAAATAGCTTGGCACCAGTGGGGCACTAATGGAATACAACAGCCAGTTCTATGATGCCACTAAATGGCAGTATTTTTTGCTATCATTATAGCTTATTAAAAACAGAGCAGGAGGGTGTCATGCAGAGGTGCTAGAAATAGCTTGGCACCAGTGGGGCACTAATGGAATACAACAGCCAGTTCTATGATGCCACTAAATGGCAGTATTTTTTGCTATCATTATAGCTTATTAAAAACAGAGCAGGAGGGTGTCATGCAGAGGTGCTAGAAATATCTTGGCACCAGTGGGGCACTAATGAAATACAACAGCCAGTTCTATGATGCCACTAAATTGCAGTATTTTTTGCTATCATTATAGCTTATTAAAAAGAGAGCAGGAGGGTGTCATGCAGACGTGCTAGAAATAGCTTGGCACCAGTGGGGCACTAATGGAATACAACAGCCAGTTCTATGATGCCACTAAATGGCAGTATTTTTTGCTATCATTATAGCTTATTAAAAACAGAGCAGGAGGGTGTCATGCAGAGGTGCTAGAAATAGCTTGGCACCAGTGGGGCACTAATGGAATACAACAGCCAGTTCTATGATGCCACTAAATGGCAGTATTTTTTGCTATCATTATAGCTTATTAAAAACAGAGCAGGAGGGTGTCATGCAGAGGTGCTAGAAATAGCTTGGCACCAGTGGGGCACTAATGGAATACAGCAGCCAGTTCTATGATGCCACTAAATGGCAGTATTTTTTGCTATCATTATAGCTTATTAAAAACAGAGCAGGAGGGTGTCATGCAGAGGTGCTAGAAACAGCTTGGCACCAGTGGGGCACTAATGGAATACAACAGCCAGTTCTCTGATGCCACTAAATGGCAGTATTTTTTTGCTATCATTATAGCTTATTAAAAACAGAGCAGGAGGGTGTCATTCAGAGGTGCTAGAAATAGCTTGGCACCAGTGGGGCACTAATGGAATACAACAGCCAGTTCTATGATGCCACTAAATGGCAGTATTTTTTGCTATCATTATAGCTTATTAAAAACAGAGCAGGAGGGTGTCATGCAGAAGTGCTAGAAATAGCTTGGCACCAGTGGGGCACTAATGGAATACAACAGCCAGTTCTATGATGCCACTAAATGGCAGTATTTTTTGCTATCATTATAGCTTATTAAAAACAGAGCAGGAGGGTGTCATGCAGAGGTGCTAGAAATAGCTTGGCACCAGTGGGGCACTAATGGAATACAACAGCCAGTTCTATGATGCCACTAAATGGCAGTATTTTTTGCTATCATTATAGCTTATTAAAAACAGAGCAGGAGGGTGTCATG